>NC_137823.1:43202166-43209666 GCF_963921795.1 Nannobrachium achirus
GTTAATCCTGAGCTGGAGAGTCTAAATTAATTCTGTATGTATGCAGGGGCGCTGGAAGTGGGGTGCTGAGGGAGCTGCAGCTCCCCTGGTGGTGGGGAGAAAAAAAAAAAAAAAGTTTTTTTTTATTTTTTATTTTTTTAATAAGTCTATATATATACACACACACAGAGCTATATTAAAACAATAATGTATTTGACTTTGGGGAATAAAATATGTTGAAAAAAGGTATTTGATTATCACATGGTGACCTAATCACATGGTCACCTTGCCACTTCCGGTCAGAAGGGAAGTCAAATTTAAATCCCGCTTTGATGGCACACTAGTCTCGCGTAGCCAGACAACTATGCCACAATCTCTGAATGCTATATAGAGTCTGGAACAGCAGCTCCCGAACGGCGAGTATCGAAAACGGGCATTAACGTTCAAAAAAATATATTTTAAAATGTCATTTCTGCTAAGCAGCAAGCTAAACACGCTTATATGATTTTTATTTATATAATGATAAATGTGTGTGATGTGAGACGGAAACGGAAGTGACGTGGGGGCTTCACTTCCGCTTCATCTTCGCACTCATCATTTCTTCCCCGGTCTGCCAGACTGTATGCTGGGAGCATTTGACCAAATCGCGGAGGCAACCGTCTGGCCACGCGAGACTAATGGCACACCAAATTTATTTGAGAACTAGAAACTGTCTATAGGCTCATTGTTGCAAACTAACACCGTTGTATATGGGGAATAAAAAACAGTAGAAAACTGTTACAAAAATAATACCTGATTTTGTAGTGTGTGCGTGAGTGACTGTGTGTGTGCATGCGTGCTGTGTGTTGCACTGTGTGCTAAAATAACTAGTAACTATATAGCTCCTTGTTACACCGTTGTTCGGGGAATAAGCACCCGAAACCGTAATAAAAATAACTCAAAACCGGATAAAAAACGTGAATTTTTCGGCGTGCGGCCTTTGGCCGCACGCATGAACTCCTCCAGGCTCAGCTCCCCTTGGGATTTGGGAGTTCCAGCGCCCCTGTATGTATGTATTGTATATACAACATAGTGTGTGATATAGATTGTGATTGTGATTGTGATATAGACTGTTTCGAGACAAGCTGCCTTAATTCTCTTGCACTCCCCTTCTTTCAGAACTACATAAGCAACGGCCACAAGCTGGCTGGAATCAAGGCGTAGGCGACATCGACACAATGACTTGGTGACTCCCAGCATAATGACTAAGTCGCTGCCTGTGCGAACATGGGTGTAACAGTGATTACAAAAACAGTGTTAGAGACAGACAATGTAAAAAGAGGAAGAGAGAGAAGGAACTAATTCAATTCAATTCATTCTTTTAATAAGCTTTGGGAATGCATGGAGAGAGCTTCTTTTGTTATTCTTTACACAAGAAGGGAAAACAATCAAGTGGGAGAAAGAAAAGAGAACATATGAGGAGGGAAGAGTCTCTCTTTCTGTGACTTACACATGAAGAAAGTATACATGTGGGAGAAAGAAAAGAGACCAACACAGAGTATCCGGAGGGAGAGGAGTGAAAATAGTGCCAAAAATAGCAGATCTACGAGCTCACAATGCAATGCGAAAATACACATTTAACATGAATCCAGTATGTAGTGGGGGTCCCTGCTTCATCTCTCTCTCAGCTAACGGGTCCTTGGCCTGAAAGAAACGTTAAAGACCCCTGCTCTAGTCTGGCTTACCACACAAAAAGCAAAGTGAAAAAGTGGAAGATTTGGTCCTGAGACCTATACACAGTGCTGATGGTGGTAATCTTTGTACTGTAGGCTAATCAAGATTTATTAAAAGTGCCTTTCTATTTTTGCATATTCATAATAACCCACGATGTAAGTGTAGACTCCAACTAATTAGCAAGTGAGGCTCCACATGAAAACACATTTAGACAATGGTGCTGTTGTTTAGAAAGTAACACCATGCTCACCATCACAAATTAAACTTGGCACCACTGCACACTGCACCACTGAGCCCCATTCTAATCTACAAATGTCTTCTAAATCCAAAAGCACTTTTCTGTAAAACATATATGTTGCTATATCTGTGGTGCTCAGACCTTTTCATGTCAAGGACCCCTAAAATGTATTTGGCCGCGGACCCCATCTGAAAATGTTTTTTTTTCCAGTGACCCCAAGAAGCAAAGATTTAAGTTAAAAAATATATATTCAAAGATTTGCGCAAATGTTCACAATTTTACAAAAATAGCAGAATAACAATAACAAAATCTATGGTAACAAAATCATAGTGAGGCACAAAGTGACACGCTATGAGCTATGTGCTATGTGCTATTTTCTAATAGCCAACCAATGTGCTATTTGCTATATAGCTCAAATCTAAAATGACACAGATGCTTTCCTCGTTAATGGATTAAAAGTTATAATTTCACACCAGCAAGCAACAAATAGCGTAGGCTGCATTTTATTGACAATAACATTATTATGGCATTCTTCTGCCCTCTTCAATTTAATATGAAGCACATTTTGCTCTTCATCATTCCCATTTCAGTCAGCACACTCTCTTCTAGATAACATCTTTAATTGTAATAATATTGCATTGCATTTGGCACCATGGCTCTGCTCCAGTGAAGCTCCACAACAATCTATGCAAGACTTTGACTCTGAGCTCACAAACCCCCCAGGAAGCACAGCCAAAGATAGATTATTACATGACATGATATTAGACTGATGAATCCCTCAGAGGGCACAAACTAAAGATAAGCAGATATTAAATAACACGATAATCTACACACTGTATGAACCCACATTGAATGACATGCTGACATAGTGAAGACCTAAATGCTACAACAAGAGGAGGCCGGGGAGCTGGAAGGAGTATCACTGACGAGTTGTCATTGTGCAGGAGGTAAAGTCACCGCTTGTGAATACGCTGGGTTGATTGATTGATTGATTGATTGAATATTTTATTAGACAGAAATGTAAAAACAGCACTAAGTACTTAGTTAATTAGTGGTCTAAAAGGATTACACACAAAAAAAGGTCCTTGTGGTCTTGTTTCTGTATGATTCAATTCATCAACATGTACAAAATAACACAAAGAAATCAATATCATCAGAGTAGAAAGGGGGGGGGGATGATGTTGGGGTGGTCGCCTGTCTAAGGGAGATATGATTGCGACCGAAGGTCGCAGTATACCATGAGAAATGTTGCAGCTTGTCTCCGTGTCAGTCAGTCAGTCAGTCAGTCAGTCAGTACACATTTTTACAGTCTATGGGTTGGTTCCCTTGTCACTGTGACATCACAGGTGATCACCTATCGCCTATGTAAAAGTCAGATGGCCAAGAATTGACGCACATGTCGCCCTGAGGTGTCTTACCAGTAATTAACTCCCCCTTTGGCCTAGCTCCTGAAAGGTGCATGTTCATGTCTGTTTTAAAGGAAGCCAGTGAACCACATTTAAGGGATGGGGTCAGGGCATTCCACACTTGGATGGCAGTGCTGTAAAAGGAGAATTTCATGTTTGTTCTATGGTTTTTCCAGATCTTTATTTACCCTCCCTCTAGTATTGTGGCGGTGGGTGTCGCAAATGTTTTTGTAGGTATTTTCAGATATGGTATTGAGGGCATTGAGTCTATTGACTATTTTGAAAGCCAATACCATGTTTTATTTTGTAGCCATATGTTCTACCCTGAACCATCCTAGGCTAGGAAAAATGTGTGGGAGGAAGGTGAGTCATGAGCCTCAGGCTGAAAAGTAGTTGAATCAGTTTGTTTTGGGAGGTTTTTGAAGATTAGTTTTTAGTGACATTGAGATGCTGGAGTAGGAGGAGGTAGCATAGTCAAAGTGGGGCTGAAAGAAGATTTGTGAAAAAAGAATCGTGAGAAAAGGTCTTTGAATATTTCAAATCCTTCTAAGGTTTTTTGAAAAACCTGTTTCTATGTCAGTGTTGCTCAAACTTTTTCATGTGAAGGACCCCCAAAATGATATGTATTTGGCCACAGACCCCCATCTCAAAATATTTAGTTCCAGGGACCCCCAGAAGCTAAATCTGAGTTACAAATGTTCACTTAAAAAATACATATATTAAAAGATTTGCACACATTTTCACAACTTTTCAAAAATAGCTAAAGTATAAAATAATTAAGAATTAAGGCCCCTCCACCTTGGGCCCAAACTCAGTCTCACTCCCCTCCCCCCTTGTGACGCCCTTGAATGTTTGTACCCAAAAAGAATGGGTTCAGTTTGACCAAGGTGTAGTGACAGTTTGATATCGGTAAGACAAGTACGGATTTTGGTGAGTTCAGAGCTGACAGCTTCCTCAACCTGCAACTTGTCCTCTCCTCTTCAGGAGTGCTGAGTCATCAGTGAACGGGAACAATTTGCAGTTACAGGAAGCATTCATGTCGTTAATGTATTAGGTTAGTGTCAAAGTGTCCTTTAGCAAGACACTGAAGCCCTAACAGCTGCCTATGAGCAGGTTGGTGGTTTGCATGGTTTCCATTCACAGAACCGTCGGTGTGTGAAAGGGTAAATAAAATGCACATTGTAAAGTAATGCTTTGGATAAATGTGCCATTTATCGATTCTCTGTAAATGTAACATTGTGGTAGCGACATATATTATGCTGAGCATGCAGGAGAGTGTTGTTCTGCTAAAACTGGCTGCATAGATGAACCATTAAGATCGTGGACGAATGAGATTGGAGGGTGAATACATGTGGGACTCGTTCCTCTCAGTGTCAGCATGAACTACTAGAATGCTCCAGTAGTAATGTAATGAATTACTGTACTTGGTACTAAAAGTAATGCTGTAAAGTAAAAACGTAACAAAACTTGTATTGAATGAGTCATAGGTAATGTGAACTTAAACCCGATATACTTAATTGACCAGAGTCCACCTGTGCTCTATACTAGGGCACTAGTATAGAGCGTTGTAATGCCCGATTTGTAGACCAGCTACCAAGCATGAAATGACTTGCCTTAGTTCTACTGGATGTCTGCTCCACTAGTCCCTCCCTAACATTTAATTTTTGGACAAAATTGGTATTACGTGCGTGTGTGTGTGTGTGTGTGTGTGCGTGTGTGTGTGTGTGTGTGCGTGCGTGCGTGCGTGCGTGTGTAACTGTATAACTAACAGTGTGGGTGTTATTTTGCTGTCTGATGTTGTGGGCATTACACAACCAAACCTGCAGGGAGAAAGTGAGAGAGTGCAGAGCACACGGAGCAAAGGGCCTTATTAAACCATGGTTACTTTTCAACAAGCCACACAACAGTTCAACAAAAATACAATACAAAAAATAATGAAGCCAGGATCACTTATCAGAGTTGTAGAGAGAGACACAGAGAGAGAGAGAGAGAGAGAGAGAGAGAGAGAGAGAGAGAGAGAGAGAGAGAGAGACAAACAGACAGACAGACATACAGACAAACAGACAGACAGACAAGGAGAGAGATAGAGGCAGAGGGAGTAAGAGGGATTTTATGGGTACGTTTTAGTTCGTTTATGTCCACACAAGCTACATGCTACGGACCAGTGTGTGTTTATATATTTAGTGTATTTACGTACTGTACATGCTACTGTACATGCACACGCACACATGCCTGAGAGCAGGGTTAAACCCTGGTGGATTGGACAGTACAGTGAATTGCTGTGGCACATTATTATTTTGGGGGTGAACTATCGTGAACTGTCCCTTCTTAAGACTCACTTTTTCGACTTGGCTTTTAACCACAGCCAGGCTTAATGTTTTACCTGCTCACCGCTTGTTTGATTGTTTCTTTGATTGTATTCGATTGTATTGCTTTTTGTTGCACTGTTTTCTTCTGACCTGTACAGCACTTTGGTCGACCACAGTCGCTTTTAAATGTGCTATGTAAATGTGGTTTTATTTTATTTTTCAAAAGTTAGCACGTATATCAGTTATTTTTGGCAAACGGCACTGTCTTGCTACGGAGTATACAGACTATAAATGAGGCATCACTCATGGTTACAAGCCTATAAAGACCGCCCAATGTGCTTCGGTTCTTGGAAAGAAATTGCCCTGAATGTCGGTAGAGATGAAAGTGTGTGCAAGCAGCAGTGGAATTATAGCCCTGGGCATTCATTGCAGCTTCTCCACACCTCACCAGCCTCAATCCAATGGCTTGGTTGAGAAGCTTAATGGCACCATCCACAAGTGAGTTATTATTGTGTATTGTTAAGTTGGCAGATATACCTATACAATATGAATGCTAGTAGACCAGTGGTTCCCAAACGTTTTAGCTCGGGACCCAAAACTGAAATTTGGTCTACAAGCTCACAGATTGTACTTGTATCTTGTTTCTACACTTTGTACTGTGTTTGTCTGGGATTTATTTGCAGGGACCGAATCCCTCTAAACCTTGCTGTGGATCATCTCTTAAGCCTTAAGCTCTTTTGTGTGTGTTGTGCATGTGCCTGTGTGCGCGTGTGCATGTGTATGTCTGTGTGTACGTACTTGTGTGTGTCTTGGTTGAACAGAGGGCGCATAAGTGGCAGCAGTACCCGTGGGCATGCAATTGCAGATATTATGCAGTGTACAAAATGTCAGGAATTTATTCCATTATTCAATCATTGTTTGTTCTGTCTGACCAAACACAATTTCTCTACAGCAGAGGTCTTCAACAGGGGGTCCTCAGAGTTACTACAGGGGGGCCGCCAAATATTTGAGTGATATGATCATGTTTTTTACATTAACCACTTGAACCCTAGCATCCTTATTCTGAGTGGAACATTAGCCAAAGATAGCAGATCTACAAGATCGGCTATTTTTGGCAAAGAGGTTTGCAAAGTATTTGACGGTTCAAGTGGTTAAATGTCTGAAAATATACATTACTCCAACATGATGACAGTTAATCTAAACAGTTAATTTTATACAATATGTATAGTGGGGGTCCCTGCTTCATCTCTCTTTCAGCTAAGGGGTCCTTGGCCTGAAAACGTTGAAGACCCCTGCTCTACAGGGATCAGCAAGTCATCAACAGACTCAGCCAAATTTCTCCTCTGCAGTTCAAGAAGTGAAATGAGCCCCACGGGTTGCTTCAACATTCTCCTCATGAGCCAGTTAACTACAGTAGATCAAAGCAGACCAGCTAAATAGGTGGTATTAATTTAATTTATACAAGGGATATTTTCAGCTTAGTAATGTAATCAATTAAAGACACATTCCGACAAAGCTGTTATGTAATCCCCAGAAAGCCATGCTTTACTTGCTGCTAAGCTAAACATTGTGCTAATTGGGAAGTGGTTCTGACACGCATTACTCCGACGTTGCATTCGTCCGATTCTCCACGCACATGTACAGTAGCCACGTAGTCAGAGCAGGGGGCCAGTTGTCCGGATTTAAAATGAAGCAAACACGGAACTGAAAGTTCCTATGATTGGCCGCTAGTTGTGCTGTTCTGGTACCAGAAGTAACATGTTCTCCATAGGATTCGATTCATTTCCCCCGAACTTTTACATTTGATTTTATTACCTTAATAAACATTGTCATAAATAATTTATGGTTCCTGTCG
>NC_137823.1:43212166-43219666 GCF_963921795.1 Nannobrachium achirus
AGTGCTGATCACATAGAATTCATTTTCTGATACAGAAACATTTTCAAAACATTCTTGAGAGCAACGTTTAGTTGAAAATTACGCTGTGTGTTTGTTTACATGGCTGACATGTTGGATACGGCACTAAATTCACACAGTGAAGCCTGAGTGCAGCAGGTGCTCTGAGCCTTTGATTAGGCAGCGGCCTGTTATCAAGCTGAGCGGTCTGTTATCCAGAAATATCAGACCGCTGATTAGTCACAATGTCACATTGACACTTAACAGCTCAATGTCTATAGTCTATATAGCTATTGTCACATTGTTGACACTGTGACATCACATCAAAGATCAAACCCAGAATATCCGTGACATCACATTGTGACATCACATTCTGTTACATACATGGAGATCCCTGATGTACAGTTGTACAAAACAAAATTTTTCAGTAGAACTACCGATCCAACCAATATGCACATAAAAGGGGACAAAGACTGAGAGACAGATCCTGACACGCACGGACGTATGTCTGGGGTCTCACAGCACACGGTTGGTTCTACAGACAGGGATCTCCATATATGGGCATAAAAGGGATTGTATGTCAGACATCATAGACGTCATAGGACTTTCACATAACGAGTAACTGAGTAAAGCATGTCTGCTGGGGTCTCACACAGCACACGGTTGGTTCCACAGACTCCAACATTTGCACACGGATAGCTCAGATTTTTGCCTGTTCTTAGCTGCTTCCCATGCCGCTATACTGTACTTGCACAATGTACTGTTGTATGATTATTATTATTTTTTTTTTTCAAAACAGGTCCTATGACAAAAGGTATAATGGGGTGTGTATTAAAGGGAGGGAAATTCACTCCTTATTTACATCATTCCCGAATTGGCCGGACCCCGACTAGACGCCCCTTCGGGGCAGGCGAGCTTCTTGTCTACATAAAGACGTCATAATGCAATGACATCATACTGTCATCATAGCCGTCCTTTTGTACTTTAAAATGAGTTGTCAAACAAACAAAATATCATTTTGCAACATTTTGCGTGACAACTACTGTACCATTTCATCAATTAACACCGGGTAATTGTTGTAGTTCGTGACTGACGGTGGTGCTGGTGTGTGTAATGTTATGTTGGACGGTACATCTGAGAGGAGAACCAAAGACAGACCATGTTGCTGTCGCAGTAGAACACAGGGTTTACTGCTTTGGAGGGGGAAAGAAAAACAGAGATCAGATTGATGTGCACGTCTTCAACGCAGTGTCTTTACTCTGGATGAAGTTGCCGACTGGAAGAGGAGAAGGTCAACTTGATGGTCCCTCCTGTCGCTGGGGCCACACAGCTGTACTTATAGCAGATTGCATCTACATCTGGGGAGGGGTTCCTTACTGCAAACTGCTTTATGAATTTAGTGTTGACACCCACAAATGGTTCAAGCCTGAGGTTTCTGGAGCCACTCCAGAGGGGAGGTATCGCCACACGGCCTGTGTCCTGGAGAAGGTCATGTATGTCTATGGAGGATGCACCTTGACTGGACGCACTTGTGACATCTGCAAGTTGGACACCACCACAATGGTCTGGACTTTAATTAACACCAGAGGCGCCCCAGCACCTTTTTCAGATGATCATTCCGCCACCATCATCGGGACAAAGATGTTTGTATTTGGGGGCTACTTGAGTGGCTACTACAACAACATCACCACAGTGTTTGACACAGAGACCAACCGCTGGCTGAGCAGCCCTTCTTCACAGCCTCTCCCAGAACAACGCTGGGGTCATTCAGCCTTTGTCTACAATGGAGAGATGTACATATGTGGTGGCTACAATGGGAACTACTTGAATGATGTGTGGAAACTCAACCCAGTGAACTTCACCTGGAAGAAGGTTGAAATCAAGGGAAACGGCCCTACTCAGAGTTATCAGATGCGCTGTTGCATGGTGGGAGATCGTGTCATCGTCTCTAGAGGATACATAGATTATTCCACACCCGCTGATGACCTGTACATCTTAGATTTAAGGGCTACACTGAAGACATTATGCAAGATAGCAGTTATTCAGTACGGTGTGGAGCAGAAGGAACTCCCACATAACATCAGGTGGGAACTGGCAGCCATGACTAAAAAACACTAGGAAGGTTCACATGTTCAGTGGAGCACACGTCTCTGCCAGGATGCAGTGTTGGGAAAATTGTAATTACATGTAATTGAATTTTATAATTTAATAGAATTTTGCTGTAATTTGCTGTAATTTGAATTACATGCATATGAGCGGTCTCAGATGGTAAAGTAGGGCGGTACGCACTGCTGCCACCATCTGGCGGAGTCAGGTTACCAGGATGTGTGACCAGTTTGGAGTGTGACTCCATAGTTGGTAAATGTTTCAGACGGATGCGACCCACAAACAGGGATGTCTGGTCAAAATAGACTGTTGTGTATTTTCCCTTACAGTCCGATGTGCACTACTAGTAAGACACCCGAGGGTGGAATGCGACCTCAGGGTGACATGCAACCTCGCCCTAAAGGGCGAGGTCGCGCCAATTCTTGACAATCTGGCCAACCACAGCGTTTCTCTGACGATTCTAGTTGTTGTCATTCTGGGGGGAGTTTGTTCATGTTTTTGTGAGGGTATCAACCCTAGGAGACACGGGGAGAACACGCAAACTCCACACAGAAAGGCCCTATCGCTCACACCCTAGGTTGGGTTGGCGATAGGGCCTTTCTGTGTGGAGTTTGCCTAAACATGGAGATGTGGTACAGAAGGACTCATATATGGGCATAAAAAGTATGTCATGTGACATCACTTCCTGTACAGACAGTCAGACAGACAGACAGACAGCCATTTACTCCGACCTAACAATGGTTACTGTCTATGACGGTAGTCCCATTTGACATGATGTACTAGACTATCTCCATATATAGTGTTATCCACATCTCCATGTTTAGGCCAAACAGATTCGCTCCATTTCTCCATGTATAGGTCCAAATGCCCAACATTGAGCTTGACAACGAAACGTTCTTAACACAGCCGCCCCCATATTTACTTTAGAAAATATGTTAAATTCTAAGTACGTTTCGAGTACCGGTTTGATACAAGAGCGAATAAGCACTACACTTCTGGAATCATGTGCGTCGACTTAAAGTTGGATCCAGGCCTAATACTGTCAACGTGTTCTCCACATCTCCATGTTTAGGCCAAACAGATTCGCTCCATTTCTCCATGTATAGGTCCAAATGCCCAACGTTGAGCTTGACAACGAAACGTTTTTAACACAGACGCCCCCATATTTACATATATATATAAAAAGTATGTCATGTGACATCACTTCCTGTACAGACAGTCAGACAGACAGCCATTGAGTCCGGCCTAACAATGGCTACTTTCTATGACGGTAGTCCCATATGACATGATGGACTGGACTATCTCCATATATAGTGTTATCCACATTTCGTGTAGCCGCCCTGTACAGGAAGTGATGTCACAACTTGCTGACATCACACTGACATCACAGAGGATACGGAAGGACGGTCACGAGGATACGGAAGGTCACTTAAGCGACATGGTTCTTCAGAGTATATGCGACCTTCGGTCGCAATTAGCCACAGGTTCTCAATGTGGGGTCCGTGGGCCCACCAGGGGTCCAAATGGGCTGAGTTTGTACAAAGGGTACAAATTAACAGATTTTACAGTGTAGACTAGGGTATTTGACAGTAACATGTATTTGTCTATCAATTTAAGTCTGCGCATATCAAATCAAGTCTGCACATACAGTATACTATGGGATCACTGAATATAGACGTATCCACAGAGCGCTGCCCTGTTTGCGAGAGAGAGAGAGAGATAGACTATTCAACACGTGTCCGAGGGCCGATCCAAAATTGCGGCTTCTCCAATGAGCACAGGGGGTGGGGATGGGTCTATAACGAATATCCAATCCGTGCAGTAGTTGAAACGATTATATTTCAGGAAGTTCACACTGACACACCAGGCAGGCACACACACGCGTGTGCATGCTGATTTCACCAAGCTGTTAATGTTGATTACATGTTTCTGGTCGCAGTTCTGTGTGGAAGCAGTCACTGGCACAGACAGACACACACACATGCCGCGACCATGGGTCGCGAGACTCGCGATCACAGTGTGTCGCGATCACGGTGTGTTGCGATCACTGGCACTTATCTCCCGATTAGGGAGTCTTACTGGTGATGTCAGAATAGGTCAGATATCCATATCTAGAGTCTGTGAGGTCAAATGTAGAGGTATTGGCCTGCTTCATATATGGATATGTCTTAGCCATATATGGAGCATGACATGAGGCGTGACACATGGACAGACGGACGGACAGACATGATCTGCAGGTTTTCATAATAAATGCGACCTACGGTCACAATAACTATGTTAAGGTCTATTATGAAGCAGTCTGCCAACATCATTTCCACTTTATGGGTATGTATGTACACCATATTCAGGCAGGAGTTTACAGAGTTGTACAGAGTTCTACGTCCGCTTGTTTACCTCGATCAATAACTCATACATTTAAATATGAATATATGACTATATAATGAGACAACAGACAGTGATGGATGGCTCCCTGTTCTCGTACACAGGGACAGCCACAGATGTGCACGACTGCACGTGCATGCTCATGTGCACGCTCACACACACACACACACACACACACACACACACACACACACACACACACACACACACACACACACACACACACACACACACGGAAAGGCACCTGAGCATGAACTTGCATACATACAAACACAGTATGCAGTATGCACAAATACAGTACATGTACATGTACACACACACGCACGCGCGCGCACACACACACACACACACACACACACACACACACACACACACACACACACACACACACACACACACACACACACACACACACACACACACACACACACACACACACACACACAGGCCACCCTAATAAATATGAATGAGTATAGGGACTATAGGACTGTTGACAGTCCCTGAGTCAGATCCCTCCAGTGTGTGTGTGTGTGTGTGTGTGTGTGTGTGTGTGTGTGTGTGTGTGTGTGTGTGTGTGTGTGTGTGTGTGTGTGTGCGTGCGTGCGTGCGTGCGTGCGTGTGCGTGTGTGCATGCGTGCGTGCGTGCGTGGGGGGAGAGTGTGTGCAGTTTTTACCTATTGATTGCTGGTATATAAAATGAGATGGGGACCACCATAATCAAGAAAATCGGTGCTGACATTTTACTTTTTAGCCATTTAGCTGTCGCTCTCATCCAGAGCCATTTATAATGAGTTTTCACCACAGCAGAATCAATAGATAGATAAGCAACCCACAGAAGCTCGCTAAATTAAAGGGACAGAAAAAAGTCACGTTGTCTGGTTTTTGTCATCTCTCTATTCATCCTGTTTTCTTTGCTGCTGCCTATTCAAGTGTCACTAATGGACCTTTTTCCATAGCGGCCATTCTGACACGAAACACATGTGTTACGAATGATGCTAATAATGTTGCGCTCCTTTCAGGTTAAACAGAGCCACAGTGCTGCTAGTGTGCATGTTGGCCCAAGATGGGAAAGAAAAAAGAAAAGATAAAGATATATGCTATCTCCGGTTTAGTAGTAGGTGGCCGCCTTTTTTAGGAGACCTGAAGCAGGTTGGAGTCTGTTAAGGGAAGAGTGAATGTGAACACAGCTATAGAAGGATTCTTTCGCCCCATGGTCGCCACAAGCCACACAATCGCAAGGTTTTCATACTAAAAAGGCTTGAGAGACAAATCATCAGGGGAAAATCTATTTTATTATCGACCTTTCTCTGTCCCTGCAACAGACTCTCGAGGGATCTGCCATCAGATGGCACAATTGGTCACTTAAGTTACCAATTGTAGGATTTGTGTACAGCATTTTGCCTCTAGTGGCTCCAATTGGGATGGATTATCTTCTTAAATCAAACATCTTTGCGTTGGCTCACTGGAATGACTGCTACGCGCTAAAAAGGAACAGAGCCTTAATCAGTATCATTAGTAATACGTGCGTGCGTTACCAACCTACTCATAAAATCTGGAGCATGGATGCTCTGATCATGAAACCTCATTTAAGTCATATATGTAATCTTTTGGGCCCAGACATTTCAAATAAACTTAGCTTTAAAATGGATTAAAACCTGACAATAATGTAACTTAAAAAAATATCCAGGCCATGATATTTTAGCATTTTGAATGATATGCTTCAAGCCTGTCTAAACTCTGAATGCTACATTTTCATACCATGCTGAAATAATTTGAATCCAATCGTTTCCAAACTATGGTGCACTTTTGGAAAATGGTCGGCAGTAATGTCACCTTTAAGTTTTCCTAATGAAGAATGAATAGCACTGCCAGTGTCGAATGCTAAACTAAGCACAAGCTAAATCGAATTCAAACTCGCGGGGGACAATTCATAAAACTCAGCGGTTTATTGCATTTAACAAAAACCTGCGGCGTGAAGAATGAAAGTGGAGATGTAAAGAGACACAGGGTGAAGTAAAGTAAAGACTGAGGAGAAAGGGGAGGAGGAGGAGGAGGAGGAATCTTGGATATGGAGGTAAAGAGGTGAGGTAACAGAGCTAACAGAGACTACAGACATGAATGGAGAGAGAGAGAACAGAGGTGTAGGGTTGGGGAAATGGAGAGAAAAAGCAAAAGGAAAGAGTGAGTGAAAATGAAGACGTATAAAACAGAGAGGTGAGAAGACGAGGGGAGAACTGGAGATTGTAGATAAGAAGAGGAGAGGAGGGGATGATGGAGGGAGAGAGAGCAGCACTTATTTCTCCATGAGAGGCAATCACCGCTACTGCTGTTTTCACCCAAGGCTCCGTATTTCACCCTGGACACTAGTCATCAAACAAACATGCACGCACTTACGTACGCACGCATGCGCGCGGGCACACACATACACACGCACACACACGCACACATCAAAACACCACATTACTCAAGAACAATAAGTGCTCCAATATTCAATATTTCTGAAGTGACCTTGCTTTATTCATATTCACAATCCCATTCTCTCTCTCTCTAGTATCTGTAAATGAGCAGGTTTGTGCAGTTTCAATTCCCAGTGCTCATCTCATGATTTTCATGGCCTTTCTATCCCTCTGCTTATACAATATACCGGTATGAGCTAGAAAAACGTAGGAGTTTTACACATAATATAACAGTTTGATCTTTCTATCCCTGTGAGGACATAATGGCATCTACTCTATACTGTAGTATAGCACATCGAAACCCGATGTGGCCTATAGGTCCAGGTCAGGTACCATTCTATTAGGCCTCTAGTAGGCCTCTCCCATATCTCTCCAGTTTATGTAATAATATGTTGTGAATTGTGATCTATGGTGTCAAAAGCTTTTCAAAAGTCAATAAACACTCCCAGTATATTCCCCCTTTTCAGTTGCAGTCCCTCCACTAGTTCCATCACAGCCATCAAAGTGGACATATTAGCTCTCCCATGGTGTACAGGCACAAGGTGAGTGGCTCAAGCAG
>NC_137823.1:43222166-43224666 GCF_963921795.1 Nannobrachium achirus
CAGAAACACCTGACTGTCTCACATTTGCTTCGCTTGCCAACAAGGTTGTTGTCGTTTTAACATTTTAATTCGTTTATTTTCATTCTTACAATTGATATTTTGAGTTCGTATTTTTGACTTTTTGTTTGAAATTTGAGTTTAGTTTTGATCAGTTTGTAATGTACACCCCCATGTACACCCCCACCCATTCACTTAGATCAGCTAACACAGGGATGCTGACAGAACCCTCGCTAAAAACTCCAGGGCAAAAATCCACTCGTCCGAGACAGTTTGCCCTCCTGGCCCCCAAGTTGTGGAATAAACTCCCTGTCGCACTTAGAACAACGGACTCACTCGCTAGCTTTCGCAGTGGACTGAAGACTCACCTTTTCAGACTCCACCTAAACCCTTAGCACTACAGAAAAAATCAATGACCATTTATGAAGCTAGTTAGCATTTGTTTTTGTTTTTTAGGTTTTTAGAACTTTGATTATATTGTGTTTTTTCTAGATAGATATACATTTGCATTTGTTATATTGTTGATGATGTATTGACATATTATCTTGTTTATTATTGTGATGTTATAAGTCGCTTTGGATTAAAAGCGTCTGCTAAATGCCTAAACTGTAAACTGTAAACTGTAATGTGCGTTCACTAGTTTAATTTAGTTTAAAAAAATCTGCATATTGATTCAACTGATTATAATGTATTCAAATGTGCTGTTTGCTTGTATGGATGTATACACATTTTGATTACAAGACTTTTACTTGCAACAGAGTGTTTCTAAAATGTAGTATTGATACCTTTACTTGAGAAAGAAATGTTCTTTTACCACTGCATTCTATAATGGTTGTCTGTTTGTTCTTCTTGACACAGGTTCAATGACTGAACTTTGCAGCACATTCTCATTTATATGGTGAGTAGCTCCACGACCTGACAGTGTCTCCTTGTTCCCCAACGTCAATATTGTCCCACGCTATGTATTATAGGAGCCTTCTTTGAGAATCCCTATGGGATTTTGTCTTCTGCTCTCTGCTATTTGTAGTTGGGCACAGGGGCGTCACAAGGGGGGGGGAGTGGGACTGAGTTACTAGGGCCCAAGGTGGAGGGGCCCTATTAACTTTAGCTATTGAAAAATAGCAGATATACAAGCTCACAGCGCGGCACCGAGTGCCACGCTGCGAGCTTGTAGATCTGCTATTTTGGAAAAGTCGTGAAAATGTGTGCAAATCTTTCAGTATATGTATTTTTTAAGCAAACATTTGTAACTAAAATTTTGCTTCTGGGGGATTCCCGCAGTGAATCCTTGTACCCAGGGCCCAGAAATTGGTGTGACGTCCCTGGTTGGGCATAATATAAGGCTAGTGTCCAGAATGACAACTGTGTCCCAGGGAGCACAATGTCCCAGTCTGGGAGCACAATGTCCCAGTCTATACTCTGTAGTACTAGTCACGCAACTTGTGATGAATCTGTTAAATGGCCTATAGTTAGACAATGACTTGCTCTAGGAGGTGTCCTTGAAGTTCCTTCACAGGTCTTACCGTTATTCAAGGACCACAATGGAAACAAGTCTGCAGGACCTATTGTGTTATCCTTTAGCCATAGTGTCTTACTGCACCACGCTGTTTACATTTCTGACTAATAAAGTATTCAATCAATCTATCTATGCTAATTAAGGCTCAGTGGTTATTTTATTTCAAGCAGTGGTGAACCAAGTACATTTACTCAAGTACTGTATTTAAAGCTATACTATGTAACTTTTCCAATAAAACAAATCTTAAAATTGTCCTAACTCCGTGAATTTCAGCTCCGAAAGCCTTTTCTTTATGTTTTTTACTGAGCCGTAATGGGGGTTGTTTTTCGCGGCAAAATTGCGTCATCTGCATTCTTCCGTATACGTTGTCTCCAGATCATACACTACCGGCCAATCACAGCGCGTCTTGCCGTCTTTTCAGGAAGTAGCTTGCCTCAACAGCAGTGTTTCCTCTGGTGTAGGAGTCTAGCCTGTTACTCCCCAACGCCTGGTCGCAGAGGGACGCGAGACCCCTCTACGGATGCGTCTCTGCGAGGCGCAGGCGGACGCGGTGGTCCGCGGCCCCGCTCCTGTGGTCCGCGTCGATCCCGGCGAAAAACGGATGAAAAAAGCAATACCGCTACTGACCAGTAGTTGAGCAACTTCCGTAGTATAGCTTTAAGTACAATTTTGAGGTATTTTTACTTTACCAGAGTAGTTCCAATTTTCAATACTTTTACCTCTACTCCACTTCATATCAAGGGCAAATATTGTACTTTTACTCCACTACAATTATCTGAAACTTTTATTTACTTGTTACTTTGTAGATTTAGATTATTATTACAAACCACTTCAGCCCTATCTACATTTTGGCCATTTGAAAATAGCCGATGCAAATGCAACCGCTGAATAAGTCTGAGTGAAATGGAACCATTTGTACACTCTCAGAGTTACACACCTGTTATGGGCGATTTGGAACCCCCCCCCCCCCCCCCCCCCAAGGAACCA
>NC_137823.1:43227166-43252166 GCF_963921795.1 Nannobrachium achirus
AAAGACGAGGCTTGGAATCGCGTCTGGCTGGAACTCGGTGTGGCCGTAAAGGAGACATGTAACCCGCAAAGTCTGCTGTGTGCTGTCCTTGTATCTATTAGATACATTTTACTATTATTTATTGTCAATGGAACATGCTATATTCTACCATATTGTCGGCATTATAGTGTGTCATAACGTTTTTAGTGCGAAAATATATCTTTTCGTTTCTTTTTTTTTTTAGCATTTAAAAAAAAAGGCAGGTTATATCTGCCTGGATTCATGGCACAGAGCAGAACGTTTAGCTCAGTCGCTAGAGGGGCCGCCCCGTTGACCGGAGGTTGCTGGTTCGATCCCCGCCCCAGTCACTCTTTATTTCTAAGCACTGTGAAACACGTTTTCTTGCGGCTCCGGACGCGAATCTCGTTTCAATCACGTCTTTGAGCCAAAAGACAGGGCTTGGACCGCGTCTTTGAGCCCAAAGACGGGGCTTGGACACTACAATCGCGTCTTTGGGGGCTTGGACCGCGTCTTTGAGCCCAAAGACGGGGCTTGGACACTACAATCGCGTCTTTGATCCCAAAGACGTGGCTTGGAGGCTACCGCGTCTGGCTGGAACTCGGAGCGGAGTCAAGTTCATTGAAAATAACGGGCCGTATGTTTTGACGCGGCGCCTCCGTGCGGCCGATGTGTCTAGTGTGTGTTCCCCTTCAGACGTCTGCTGTCTGCTCTCCGTGAAAAAAAAAAAAAAAGGGTGTCTATTGTATGTATTTTTTGATGGAGAATTCAAATATTACCTTCTTTTTTGCATAGGACAACTCTAACCTGCATCAATTGGTATTTTATAATTGCCAATTGTACCCTATCCATCTAAAAAACAAATTGGATGTCTATTGTAGGTATTTTTTGATGGAGAATTCAAATATGACCTTCTTTTTTGCATAGGACAACTCTAACCTGCATCAATTGGTATTTTATAATTGTCAATTGTACCCTATCCATCTAAAAAAACAAATTGGATCTCTATTGTATGTATTTTTTGATGGAAAATTCAAATATTACCTTCTTTTTTAGATAGGACAACTCTAACCTGCATCAATTGGTATTTTATAATTGCCAATAGTACCCTATCAATCTAAAAAAAACAAATTGGATCTCTATTGTATGTATTTTTTGATGGAAAATTAAAATATTACCTTCTTTTTTTAGATAGGACAACTCTAACCTGCATCAATTGGTGCATCAACCTTCTATCTATCTATCTATCTATCTATCTATCTATCTATCTATCTATCTATTTATACTTCACCTTTAGTCAAGAAGAGAGTTCAGCCTCAGGAACTTGCACACCTGGAACTGTGTCATGACTGTGTCATGGAGCTAAGCAGAACTATGTTAAATACTCACAATGAGTCTGATGGACCAATCAGAGTGGTGGTGGGGGGAGGGATCAACAATAGACAGAAACTGGATAATGCTTTGTTAACTGTCCCACCTAAGTCCCTGCTAGTCTGAACAAATCACCTTCCCTCTCATAACACTACTACTACTACTACTACTACTACTACTACTACTACTACTACTACTACTACTACATTTATATAAAGCTGCTCTTGCATTTGAATTCAAGTCTGACACAAGTTAAGGTTAACTTAGGTAGTAGTTCATTTCGCTGGCTTTTGTGTGTGAGTGTGTAGGCCCACAAATTATTATAATTGTCTGTCATTAAGTGACTCAAAGGGAGACGTCTAATGGGTGTTTATTATTTTAATATTAACTGTGGGAAGATTATATATATTTTATTTTGCACTTACAGTGTTGTGATATTATTCCTGAAGGAAGAGGGGTATTTTCACAGCCCAGGCTTTGAACCTAAATGCTGTTTACATGCTCTATAAATATTTATTTCTATATAAAACTCAGTTGTGTGGAGTTATTGTGTGCCTTTTCTTGTAGCTAAAGAGTCCATTTGTTCACTAGACATTAAGTCAAGGTTACTATTTTGAGTTGAAGCCAAGTGTTTTATTACTTTGTGGTTTAACATTATTTAAAAGGCAAATTCATTGTTATGGTTACTTTAGAAGACTGCTTTTGCATTCATGAGTTAAAAAGAGAGCCAAGCTAATTCAAAGAGTTAAGTTAAAGGAACACAAAACGTGACTTAACTCACAGCTGCCATTGGACAGACAGTTATAACATACTCTTATCTTTCACAGAACAGACAATTATCATTTATTTTATCTATTTGAGACATGTAGCTGCTCTAGGGGAAATAGAGCATTAATTTGGGATCAGCCTATTCAATTGATAATGACCAATGGGTGCCAGTTTCTAAGTAGTTAAGCATATTACCATAACAATATATGTGGCCTAGACATGGATATTGCCCACTCAACTCGTAATCTACAGAAATGTCCACCACATCACACAGTATAAAACCTAGTAGAGAAATCTGCCTTCTCCTGTATTGTATTAGTGACATTCATTAATAAATAGTAAAATAACAGGACAGAGCAGAACAGGCCTCTGCTGTGTCTTTATTATGGGTGCATTCCAATGCAAATGGATACTCTGGAACAATCTGAAACAATGTATCTTTCCTGTGGCTGTTATAATGAACACAAACAGATCAGAACGTAATTTAACATTAACCAGTTACATTTATCATACAACAATGTAAGGGATGGATTCCTTTCTATTGTGTGAGTTACTTAAATGCTGATCAATATGTGAATCTGGCTCTTATCAGGTGGGTGTTTTCTCTCCCTGTCCTGTGCTGTCCTCAGTTAAACCAAGACAGTGCTGTTGTCACCAATGTGGAAAAAGCTTCAGCTCAATTTATTATCTCAAAGTAGACCAGAAAATACACACAGGAGAGAAACCATACGGCTGTGTCCAATGTGGAGAAAAGTTCAGTTTAATGGCTGCTCCGAAAGTGCACCAGAGATTTCACACCGAAGAAAAGCCTTACTGCTGTGAACACTGTGGCAAACGTTTCACTGTAAAATCTAGCCTCGTACAACACAAGAAGATTCACACTGGAGAGAGACCTTACTGCTGTCACCAATGTGGGAAAAGGTTCACTCTGAAGACGGCTCTGAAAAGACACCTGAAAATCCACACTGGTGAGAAGCCATATACTGCTGTGTCCAGTGTGCGAAAATGTTCAGTGATATGCATCATCTTCGGTGTGAAATCTCTGGTGCACTTTCGGACTATCTTTTCACCACATTGGACACAGCCGTATGGTTTCTCTCCTGTGTGAATTCGTTCATGTATTTTGAGATAAGACAATCGAATAAAGCTTTTCCCACACTGGTCACAGCAATAGGGCTTCTCTCTAGTGTGAATTCTCTGGTGTTCTTTTAAAATCCCCTTTTGAACAAATCTTTTCCCACACTGGTCACAACAATAAGGTTTCTCTCCAGTATGTGAACGCTTGTGATCTTTTAGCAAAATACTTCCCACATTGTTCACAGCTGAATGGCTTCTCTCCTGTGTGTATTTTCTGGTCTACTTTGAGATAATAAATTGAGCTGAAGCTTTTTCCACATTGGTGACAACAGCACTGTCTTGGTTTAACTGAGGACAGCACAGGACAGGGAGAGAAAACACCCACCTGATAAGAGCCAGATTCACATATTGATCAGCATTTAAGTAACTCACACAATAGAAAGGAATCCATCCCTTACATTGTTGTATGATAAATGTAACTGGTTAATGTTAAATTACGTTCTGATCTGTTTGTGTTCATTATAACAGCCACAGGAAAGATACATTGTTTCAGATTGTTCCAGAGTATCCATTTGCATTGGAATGCACCCATAATAAAGACACAGCAGAGGCCTGTTCTGCTCTGTCCTGTTATTTTACTATTTATTAATGAATGTCACTAATACAATACAGGAGAAGGCAGATTTCTCTACTAGGTTTTATACTGTGTGATGTGGTGGACATTTCTGTAGATTACGAGTTGAGTGGGCAATATCCATGTCTAGGCCACATATATTGTTATGGTAATATGCTTAACTACTTAGAAACTGGCACCCATTGGTCATTATCAATTGAATAGGCTGATCCCAAATTAATGCTCTATTTCCCCTAGAGCAGCTACATGTCTCAAATAGATAAAATAAATGATAATTGTCTGTTCTGTGAAAGATAAGAGTATGTTATAACTGTCTGTCCAATGGCAGCTGTGAGTTAAGTCACGTTTTGTGTTCCTTTAACTTAACTCTTTGAATTAGCTTGGCTCTCTTTTTAACTCATGAATGCAAAAGCAGTCTTCTAAAGTAACCATAACAATGAATTTGCCTTTTAAATAATGTTAAACCACAAAGTAATAAAACACTTGGCTTCAACTCAAAATAGTAACCTTGACTTAATGTCTAGTGAACAAATGGACTCTTTAGCTACAAGAAAAGGCACACAATAACTCCACACAACTGAGTTTTATATAGAAATAAATATTTATAGAGCATGTAAACAGCATTTAGGTTCAAAGCCTGGGCTGTGAAAATACCCCTCTTCCTTCAGGAATAATATCACAACACTGTAAGTGCAAAATAAAATATATATAATCTTCCCACAGTTAATATTAAAATAATAAACACCCATTAGACGTCTCCCTTTGAGTCACTTAATGACAGACAATTATAATAATTTGTGGGCCTACACACTCACACACAAAAGCCAGCAAAATGAACTACTACCTAAGTTAACCTTAACTTGTGTCAGACTTGAATTCAAATGCAAGAGCAGCTTTATATAAATGTAGTAGTAGTAGTAGTAGTAGTAGTAGTAGTAGTAGTAGTAGTAGTAGTAGTAGTGTTATGAGAGGGAAGGTGATTTGTTCAGACTAGCAGGGACTTAGGTGGGACAGTTAACAAAGCATTATCCAGTTTCTGTCTATTGTTGATCCCTCCCCCCACCACCACTCTGATTGGTCCATCAGACTCATTGTGAGTATTTAACATAGTTCTGCTTAGCTCAGTTCCAGGTGTGCAAGTTCCTGAGGCTGAACTCTCTTCTTGACTAAAGGTGAAGTATAAATAGATAGATAGATAGATAGATAGATAGATAGATAGATAGATAGATAGATAGATAGATAGATAGATAGATAGAAGGTTGATGCACCAATTGATGCAGGTTAGAGTTGTCCTATCTAAAAAAAGAAGGTAATATTTAAATTTTCCATCAAAAAATACATACAATAGAGATCCAATTTGTTTTTTTTTAGATTGATAGGGTACTATTGGCAATTATAAAATACCAATTGATGCAGGTTAGAGTTGTCCTATCTAAAAAAGAAGGTAATATTTGAATTTTCCATCAAAAAATACATACAATAGAGATCCAATTTGTTTTTTTTAGATGGATAGGGTACAATTGACAATTATAAAATACCAATTGATGCAGGTTAGAGTTGTCCTATGCAAAAAAGAAGGTCATATTTGAATTCTCCATCAAAAAATACCTACAATAGACATCCAATTTGTTTTTTAGATGGATAGGGTACAATTGGCAATTATAAAATACCAATTGATGCAGGTTAGAGTTGTCCTATGCAAAAAAGAAGGTAATATTTGAATTCTCCATCAAAAAATACATACAATAGACACCCTTTTTTTTTTTTTTTTCACGGAGAGCAGACAGCAGACGTCTGAAGGGGAACACACACTAGACACATCGGCCGCACGGAGGCGCCGCGTCAAAACATACGGCCCCGTTATTTTCAATGAACTTGACTCCGCTCCGAGTTCCAGCCAGACGCGGTAGCCTCCAAGCCACGTCTTTGGGATCAAAGACGCGATTGTAGTGTCCAAGCCCCGTCTTTGGGCTCAAAGACGCGGTCCAAGCCCCCAAAGACGCGATTGTAGTGTCCAAGCCCCGTCTTTGGGCTCAAAGACGCGGTACAAGCCCTGTCTTTTGGCTCAAAGACGTGATTGAAACGAGATTCGCGTCTGGAGCCGCAAGAAAACGTGTTTCACAGTGCTTAGAAATAAAGAGTGACTGAGGCGGGGATCGAATCGGCAACCTCCGGTCAACGGGGCGGCCACTCTAGTGACTGAGCTAAACGTTCTGCTCTGTGCCATGAATCCAGGCAGATATAACCTGCCTTTTTTTTTTAAATGCTAAAAAAAAAAGAAACGAAAAGATATATTTTCGCACTAAAAACGTTATGACACACTATAATGCCGACAATATGGTAGAATATAGCATGTTCCATTGACAATAAATAATAGTAAAATGTATCTAATAGATACAAGGACAGCACACAGCAGACTTTGCGGGTTACATGTCTCCTTTACGGCCACACCGAGTTCCAGCCAGACGCGATTCCAAGCCTCGTCTTTGGGATCAAAGACGCGATTGTAGTGTCCAAGCCGCGTCTTTGAGGTTAAAAGACGTGATTGAAACCGAGAATCGCGTCTTGAGCCGCGGTTTCGCGTCTAGAAGACGCAAAGACGTGATTGAAGTGATTGAAACCGAGAATCGCGTCTTGAGCCGCGGGAGCTCCGTCCTGGACGCAAAGCTGCGTCTTGACCGCTATTTAAGCACTGACGCGTCATGAGACGGGTCATAAGACCCGTCTTCAGACGCGGACGCAGTCTGCGACGGCTCTTGCTGGAGTCTGTCTGTCTGTCTGTCTGTCTGTCTCTCGTATATTTCTCTCCTTATTTCACTCTCTTGCGGAAGGGCAGGCATGCAGGCATACATGGATGGATGGACAGAATAAATTATTCTCTCTTTCCTCTCTCTCACACACTTGTGCGCAGTGACAGTCTATACTGTGCGCACACACGTATTATGCACACACACACACGCACGCACGCACACACGCACACGCACACGCACACACACACACACACACACACACACACACACACACACACACTCCTCCTACATTAAGTTTCTCCTCCTTCTCTCCACCCCCTCCCCGCCCTTTTGACCGATCTTTTCTCTCTCACACACACACACGCAAGCACGCACGCACGCACGCACGCACACACACACACACACACACACACACACGCGCACACGCGCACACACGCACGCACGCACGCACACACACGCACACGCGCACACACACACACACACACACACACACACACACACACACACACACACACACACACACACACTGTTCCCATTCTGCGGTTTAGAGACCAGTAGCTTAACCTCTGTCCCTCCAGCCATGCTTGGGAGAGAAGCTATAATTCTGAGGTGGTAAAATATTATCATGAACAATACCTCCCCAGTGATGTCATTACGTGCGCATCCCGCATCAAAAACTCATTCAAGTCACCCAGGGACTCATTCATGTCATGGTCCTGGGGTCCCGGGGATGCGCCTCCATTGGAGTCCATGTTAAAATAATTTACCGCGTCGCGGTAAAAGAAAAACATTTTAAAATTCCACAGACACCACCATTGTTCATGGGTGAAAGCATCCTACTTTACCCTACGTTAACACAAATAAAATCCACATAGAAAGTCTTAAACAGGCGATAGAAACGTCAATGTTTTGATTCCACTGACGCCCGACGCCATTATGCGCGCCCGAATTCATTAGGGGCACATGTTTTAGTAGTTTTAGTAGTTCTAAGTTCAAACATTAGCCAAATTGTAAAATAAATATAAGAAATAGGCAAACATTTTGAAAATAGCCGATCTACAAGCTCACAGCGCTCGAAAACATTGTATTGAGGACTCATAAAACTTTTCTGGGACCCATTTGAATGACCACCTGTGGGTCCCGGGACCCATTACATTGAAAACCTAGTAACATCACTGCCTCCTGCTGCACTCTGATAGCAGGGACCAGTGTGCCACTGCAGAGCAAGACATTTCTACAACAATATGAACCCATTACAATGATATGTACCCATTACAATGATATGTACCGTACCCATTACAATGATATGTATTACAATGATATGTACCCATTACAATGATATGTACCCATTACAATGATATGTGCCCATTACAATGATATGTACCCATTACAATGATATCTACCCATTACAATGATATGTACCCATTACAATATGGATTCTTTACAATGATATGGATCCATTTGAGGGCTGGAATCTTTACCTAAAGAGTTTCACTCTGAAATTGTCACCACATTGTCAAGTAGGGCCTGAATTCATGCCGTCTCTCATTGATACTTACCTCGTATCACATCAACATACAGTACATGGTAGATAATGGCAACATATATTGATTTGACACACACAAGACAGGAACCAAACAGTAAACAATATACTGTGATTCAAAGCAGTAATTCATTTATAGGGGCCTTTATTGGGTTACTATTTTAAATAAATAAAAAAGTCTCTCTCTCTCTCTCTCTCTCTCTCTCTCTCTCTCTCTCTCTCTCTCTCTCTCTCTCTCTCTCTCTCTCTCTCTGTAGCCTTAAAAAGAGAACAAAAAAGAAAAACCTGAATCAGCCACTCAATATGTCCAGACAGACGACTGCTGATCCAGGATGTTAATATATCTTCGCTAAGTAAACGCTGTCTCATCGTTGCTGATCTAGCATGTTGAATCTCTACGGTCTGTAAATTCTACTCTAATCACTGCTAATCTAGGATATTAAATGCGTGCGCTCAATAGTGTGTGGTCACTGCTGATCTCTGATGCCTGCACTCAGTAAATACACTCTTGTTCCCGCTGATCTGAGACTGCAGCGAAACAAGATTTTCACATTTAGAACAATTTAGAACACTGTTTCACAAACAGTGGGTAGCAACCCATTTGTGGGCCGCGAGTCCAATTTTGTGCGGGTCGTGAGCGAATATCCCTTTATTTTTTGCTTCCAAGGTGATTTCATTTAATTCAAATAATAACAAAATGGGTCTATGTTCTGATAGTGTAGCTTCCGAGACGGTCGTGTCCGAGACGGCGGTGTATATTGTGTAAGCTTAATGATCTCTTTATAAAGACACAATGACCAGGATGTTTACTCTTTGGAACGTCAACTCGGCTAAACCATTTATTATTCTTCCACACACACGAGACTCAGTCAACAACAACAAAACAACAACGTCGCCACGTTATGACGTCATTCCAAACCCCGTTCCCATACAGGCATTACTAAACAATCCCAGCGCTAGAGAAACATTACAATAGTACTAAACTAGTAGAGTGTTTGGTCCATATTTGGACTTCAGCCTTATCCCCTGTGAGGAGAAAAAAAGCAGTTTCAGTTGCTCCACTAAAACTGTTGGGTGACAGGTTTTCCTCCAATCAGGATAGAGTTGGGCTTTCCTCCAATCATGCTCGAGTGGGGGCGGGCCTTACACGCACCATGGCCCATGGAGTGAAATCACTTACCCTATCTTTAAAAGGTTTTCTAAAGATTTCCAAAATAAATCACACATTTCCATTAGTTGAAAACAAAGTCAAAGATTTTTCAAAAAGAATTTCATGAATAAGAATAAGATCAAAATAATCAAAGAAATGTCCTAAATTAGAAAATAAAAATGTCTAACCTAAAAGTATAAAATGATGGTTAAAGTGGCTACACAGATGCTTTCCTGGTCTTAATGGGTTAAAGGTCACAGTTCATGATTATGGTTTAGCTTTAATAAATACAAATATTAACTATACGATGATGTGCTGTTACAGTTTTTCACGATTGTTAACACACGTTTTTCACTACACTAACGGCTTTTTCAAAACTGCACACACAAAACTGAAAACCTCACACACAAAATGCTAAACCTCACACTCCCTTCCCAAGATGATCACTTTGCCATCAAATCACTTAACTGTGTTCACAAAATGGACTTGTGTTTTCATCTGGTACACACGCCATATTTTCAAATGACACATACCATTCATTCAGTACACACAACTAAGCATTTGCTGCACACTACCAAGCATTTACAGCACACAGGAGTGCAAAATTGAAAACACACCATTGAATTGGAACACACCATATGAATGACATTGACTCTGGAGAATGAGCTATTTCTCCTTTTGTAAAATTACTCAGTGTTGGCCTACTTTTTTTATATAGTCAAACATAAAACAGCACACAAATATGCATCCAAAAAGTTTTATTTGGGTACATGATTTACAGTATAGATTTAGGCATCATGCCTCTGGTCAGAGATGGGCACAAAATATAAAAAAGTATTTTGAAAAAAAAATCTAAATATTTGGTCAGTACTTGGTCTAATATTGACCAGGATAGTGTCACCAAGATACTATCCTGGTGACAATATCCTGGTATGTGTATCTTTGTATTTCAAATCATTTTTGTATTTTGTGCCCATCTCTGCCTCTGGTTCCTGTCTCAATTTTCAGTTGTGCAACAACTGAACATTGTGTGTAGTGTTTAGACAACAAGGTGCGTGTGTAATTGACATCAGACTTGAATGTGTAGAGTTTTGAATAGTTGTGTGTTGTGTGTTGATACTTTGAGATTTTACCTGAGAAGTGTGTGCAGCAACTGAACATTGTGTATAGTGTTTCGACAACAAGGTGAATTGTAATTGACATCTGTGTGTTATAGGATGATGCTTTGAGATTTGACGTGAGAAGTGTGTGCAACAACCAAAAATTGGAGTGTAAAGAAAGAAAATCCGAGTCTAATGCATGAAGAGCGAGTGTGAAGTAGTGCCAAATCAGGTCAAGCTATAGGTACATGAAGTGAAGGTTGTGAAAATTGTGCAGAATTTTAGATTTTCGTGTGTTAACAATCGTGAAAAACTGTAAATGCTCCGCAATTTAAAAACTCTATACAGAGAACTACTTTTTTTTTTTCAGGGCTAATTAAGATATGAACTTTGAAGTTATCGTTTGTGTGTTTCACTGCTTGCTCAGTCACTTCTCTCTGGCTGTGTGGGGCTGCATGCATTTCAGCAGAGAGGAGGTCAGTCACTGAAGTGTGCAAACCCTCCAGCCTGTCAATACATTGTGAGTGATCAGCTGGAGAAGAACTGATCTGGGTACAGCAGGCCTAGGCTCAGTGAAACACAATATGCTGAGCTGGTGCTGAGACAAAGCTGTTTCTACGCTGCTGCTAGCAGCTGTCTGCTGAGCATGTTATAAAAAACATTGTTAAATCAGGAAACTTAAGGAATGGCTGACTGGTTGATGACTTACTGGCTGATTTGCTGAATGGTAAACTGATGCATTCCATTGCTGACAGGAGGAATCCTTGTATGTCCAAACTAAAGAGGTTACTTTTAAGGAGATGGACACAGTTTGGATATTATAAAGTTACAAGCTCTTCTAAATACTTTTCCTTGGTTCAGTATTTATAAAAAACCTCACACAGACTGACATGTTTCAAAAGTAGAACAAATAGGGACACTGAAGGCCAGTGGTGGAAAAAGTACTCTGATGTTGACTTGTAAAAGTATCAATATGACGCAATGTGAGCTTATATATCGGCTATTCAAATGGCCAGAACATATATAGAGCTGAAGTGGCTAATGTATGTCCACAAGCTCACAATGCATTGTGATGAAGTAGGGCATTAATTTGAAAGGTGGGGCACGGTGGTGCAGTGGTTAGCACTTCGCCTCACAGTTGGAAGGTCCTGGGTTCGATTCCCGCCGGGGAAAGCTGTGGGCGCTGGGGGCGTGTTCCTCCTCCCGCGTCATCAGCACCCACACCCTAGGTGGGGTTGGCGATGGGGCCTCTCTGTGGTGCGTTTGCATGTTCTCCCCGTGTCTCCTTGGGCATAGGCCCTCACACAAAAACATGCAGTAGTCCTGGTTTCTATACTACCCCTAGCCAGCCGGGTGCTCCCCCTGGCGCGGCAGGGGGAGAGCGGAAACCAGGACTACAGGTTAGGTAGTCACCGGGTGAGAAAAATGGGCTGCAAAAAACGTGGGATAAAAAACATAAAAGAAAAGTGGAGATACAGGTTTCTGCGCGGCAGCAACGATCTGTGTCTCTCTCCATCCGTCCCCGTCTCCGTCCCCCCCACTCTCTATCTCTGTAGTGTTATCTCCCACCCTGCAGAGAGCAGTGGCAGACAGAGGAGATGAGATCAATTGTTGGATGCGAGCTTGATTAAATATCGACAGAGGCCCAGGCTCTCAATGAATACAGCCTCTTTGATTGCATGATGAAAAACATTCTGCTTTGAAAGGCGGCGCGGGGGGGGAAAGAAAGAATCTAACTTATTAAAGTCGGTCCTCAAGACTCCTCGTCTCCCCACAGTCCTTAAGAAAAAGGACTTATCTGGGAAACGACAAAATTAAACTTTGATCTCAGGAGTTGCTGCGGTCTAAATGAATCCTATCAAACAATGCTGTCTGTTGAAAAAAGGATCAAATCTGTGCACTAGGTAGCTACCGTTTGTAGAGATTTTTGAGACACTTAAAGGGGTAGTTCACCCCAAAAATTACTTCTTTATTTTCTATCAATTACACATCCCATGAAGCCTTGAATTCATGGAGATGTTTGTCACATTCCTTAACCAATAATTTGACGTCATCGTCAGTAGGAGACTCTTTGAGTCTCTTTTGCCAGTCATCAAATTATTGTCCACCCATATGTTGTTGAGCGGAGTCCCTAAGGGCTCTATACGAGTGCCTTTTCTGTTTTCGCTCGTAGTTGTTGTTATTGTGAGCTCATTGATCTATTCTATTTTTTGGGAAGGTTCCCCCCAGAATATGGATACCGGGGATTAAGCAGTTAGTAGCTTCGCAAGCCAGACTGTTGCCTCCCACAAGTCATACAGTCTGGAGCAACAGAAGCTCTGAAAATGATCGGAGGATAAAGCCGATGTGACGCCTCCTCCTCCTCACTTCCGTTTAGTCTCTACGGTTGTGCAAACTTGTCCTAATGTAAACTGAAATAATCAAAGCCTACTGTATAGCTTGCTGCTTATCGGAAATGGAAATTCTAAAATAAAATGTGAAGATATTTATTTAAAATATATATTCGTGAATGGATTCAAATGGAAAAGACGAACAGATGGCGGCTTCCTTATTTAGCATTGGGGGATTGTGGAATAGTTGCCTGGCTACGCAAGACTAAGCGGTTAGTGACGTTTCAAGCACTATAGTATAGGGCCCTTCCTCAAACTTCATTCCTTGAAGTACATGAATCGTCACCAATGGAGCTCCCATATGGATTTGATTGTTGTTTTTAGTTTTTAGAGAGAGGGGGGAGGGAAGGAGAGAGAGACATTTATCAGTAAAACGTGAATGAACGTCAACATAAACAGTGGAACAGAACCAAAATACAGCCAGAAGGATCTGTCTTTCTGCAAGGAAAGACCATAATATAGTGGCTGACAAGGCCAAACGAGCACAGCATAGCATACAGACTAGACTAACAGCATAGTCAACTGTTTGCCTCTTCTCAATCAACAACACCTGACCTTGATCGACACCTTTACAGTTAAGTGACTGCCGAGTTTCCTGAGTTTTCCCAATGTCTCTGACTGCCGTAGCCCGAGTTTCCCAAGTTTAGATTAACTACATTTGATTAAAAATAATCAAAAAATAATATTAAAATTGGCTGATGGGAGGGTGGGTCGGCCGGCGGGCAGCCACGGACACGTCACGCTGACTCAAACATAACCATAAACAATCCCGATACGGTTGCTCAATCCAATCCAACCAATATCAGGGATCTCAATATATATGGGCATACAAGGGACAAGGACTGACAGATACAGCAATCAATCTCCAAATATGGGATATGCATTTATTATATTGTTGTTACTGACATATTATCTTGCTTATTATAGTGATGTGTATTACCTTAAGCGTCTGCTAAATGCCTAAACTGAAAACTTTAAACTGTACATAAAATCGAGTGGCAAAGTTAGTGCAGGCAAAGTGAGTTTAAAGTCATTTAATGTTGTTTAATGCAAAGACTTTTTTGTCTGGATGTATGGGCTGTCAAGGCCAGAGAGTAGTTTTTGCCACTCAGTAGGCGTTCCCGCATAACTTCTGGGTATGATGATGATGTCACGCGCATATACCCTCTATTGACAAAGTAGCTGTACACTGGAAGAGTGACACATCTGACACATCTGTAGGTGGAAGAATGGTTACAGTACTTTCATTTTCAACCAAAACCCCAATTGCTCTGATGTGAGGAGTTCAATATTGTGTTGCAACTTGCAACTTTATGTCTTCTGTGTATTTCTGCTAAATGGGATTTAGTTTGAATATAGGTGATGTTTCCTTTTAATTTGACATACTTTTAACCAGAAAATGCCATACCTATTGCTTTGTGAATTATTTAAAGGTATAATTAATATATAAATTGTACACATTTAGCAAATGCACATTATTTCTTTCTGAGATTTTAGGAACGTTTCAGAAATGTTCCAACCCTTTGCAGACTTAATCATGACTAATCCTTGATATCTACTATTGGGGTGTTTGTATAAGCCAACAATCATTTTGATAAATTGTTGCCCATCCCAGTACTGTATTTGTCACTGTACATTGTACTAGCTACTGGAGCACTCCTGTGTCCTTTGATAATTAGTTAGCATGTTTTGAAATGATCTCTGGTGACTCATTTGTCTCATTGGACCGGAAAATTAATCATTTTCCAACATCGCACCTGTTGACCCACTATTTCATAGCCCCTGGCCTAGATGTCATCACTAGTAGACACACTCTGTGCCTGCCTTTGATTGCCTGCCTTGTGTTTCATTCGTACCCTGGGACTAGTCTTGTGATGCCAGACCATTGGAATAAACAAAGTCAGAACAAAGGTAAACCCATTGTTCTGGACACAAATAACGTCAACCTGTTCCTCTAGGCCGGGCAGTGTTTCCCAAGTTCCCAACATGGGGTTTGGGCCCCCTTGCTGGGAGGGTGCCAACGATGTTAAGGCGCTTCACGTTTTCAACAATAACTCATGTACCGGTAACCTACGCAGTGTTCTTTTTGACAGAGCTGGTTGCACACTGCTGCGTTTTTTCATTGTGAAATGCGTTTTTCAGGGCAAGGAGAGAGAGAGAGAGAGAGACAGACGGAGAGACAGAGAGAGAGAGACCACCCAGTGGTCCGAAAATAAATACAAAACGGGCAGCAGTGTGCAAAGGTGATTCAGTGATTGATATAATGTGAGGATGATTTCTTTATTTACGTGCTCCGAAATTCGCTCCTATATTTAAAAAAAACAAAAAACGCAGCAGTCTTCTTAGTCCGGGCGTTTCGGGGAGTATTTTGTTGGAATCATGCACTTTACGATAAAAGCATGACATTTGGCACACAGTTAGAACATGCCATGGAAGATTTTTGGCTATAGAGACATCAATAGATTTGTCTTGGGAAACTTGTGGGAGCCAATCAAAGTTGAGGTACTGTATTTTGCTATACAGTAAAATAATACAAAATATAAATATGCTTCAAGTAGCATGTGAGGGGTCAAATTAGGGTTTTTTCGTGATTCTGAATCCAATGCAAGCATTTGTTTTGCACGAAAAACATTCCTTAGGCTAAAAGTGGCCCCCATAAAACTATGGTTGAGTGATGAGTCATCACTTTTCACAGTTTTGTGGGATTCTTTCGGAAAGGAATGTTTTTCGTGCAAAACAAATGCTTGCATTGGATTCAGAATCATGAAAAACCCCTAGTTTGACCGCTCACATGCTACTTAAAGCATATTTATGTGTTGTATTTACTGTATAGTAAAGTCAATGAGACCCCAACTTTGATTGGCTCCCAAGACAAATCTACGATGTCCGGTCCCTATAGACAAAAATCTTCCATATGGCATGTTATAATTGTGTGCCATATTTCATGCTTTTATTGTAAAGTGAACGTTTTTTTGCATGAAACGCTCGGACTATCTTTTGATTAACAAACCATTTAGTTTTTGTCCTCTTTTAGTCATTTGCATTTCTTTCAAAACACATTGTTTGCTACCGCTCCATGGATTTTGTCAACATGTGCCCCTAGTTCGGTCTCTACCCAGATGGGTGCTGTGAAAGATTACGTAATGACATGAAATGGGGTTGGCAAGGGGGATGGCACAGGGGATGGCCTACAGTGCAAAGCACAGTGTAGGTAGGCTATAACATGTTGTGACTGGACAAACACTTTGAGAAAGGGGTTTGACAGAGAAGAACAGTCATGAGGGCTTCTCTAGACAAACACCTGCTTTCATCATACCTGTTCTTGACCCTGATATTGTTCTCTCCCTTCTCTCATTTGTCTTCCTCAGCTTCTACTTCTTGTGAGTTGCAGGCACAGTTTAATCTCAACAGTATGTACAAGTCTGGGGGCTTTGCTGTGGGAGGCCTGTTTCCACTCCATTACTACGCTGTCTTCCCTGAAGAGTCTTTCACCTCCAAGCCACAGGACCCCACTTGTTATGGGTGAGTATCACACATACAGTAGCAGGCAACAGAACAGAACAGAACACTTGATAGATAGTAACATATCGTCGCTGTTGGGCAGAAACCTTGTATCTCCAAGTTTCAAATTTGTACGTTTTTTTCACCAAGTAAAGCCCTGCTTCATCATACAAGGCTGTCGCACAAAAGTAGTGAAAACAGCCGATCTACAAACACACAACGCCTTGCGGTGCGAGGCGTTGTGTGCTTGTAGATCTGCTATTTTCACTACTTTTATTTTCACTAGTTTTGTTCATTTTTAAAATGATAAATACAAAACGAACTTGGACACACAAGGTTTCTAGCCGACAACAACGATATGATTAGGTGATGTTGTATATTTCAACCACGGAAATATCAAAGGTTACAATGTCCCTGTGTGTGTTAGCTTTATCGTGAAAGGGTTCAGATGGGCCCAGACCCTGGCTTTTGTCATTGACGAGATCAACAGAAACACCAGCCTACTTCCCAAAGTGACTCTGGCATATAGTCTCTACGATGAGTGTCTCACACTTGGAGTTGGATTACGTGCAACATCGGCATTGCTCAGTGGGGCAGAGGAGCACTTTCGGCTGGATGAGCACTGTGTTGGGTCTCCTCCAGTGCTAGGAATTGTTGGTCATGTTAACTCCGAAAATTCTGTTGCCATCTCTAGTATGTTAGGTTTGTACAGAGTGCCCCTGGTAAGTTTCCTACTCAATACACATTTTACCATCACCAAATTCATTATTAGTAACTTGCTTTTTTACAAATAAAATATGATAAACAATGTATAAAGTATTTTTACAGCTTAGACAGAGCATATATAAATGCAGGTGGAGAATGTGAGCAGAGAGGACGTATTCTGAATGTTGCATGCTGCAGGTTTTCAAAAGGTTGCAGCACAATGCAGATGGTCAGAGATATAGTTTTCAAAATAACAGCATTGTAAGCATCTTTATAGTTAAAGAAACACTTAATAGTATACAGGTTTATCAGAACAAATGGTCACAGGATATATTGCACAACCCATAACATTTGCTATGATAAAAAGCGGTTATGCAAGTGAAAAGTATGTTTGTGCTCAAATGTTATTGAGAAAGAGTTCCACTTTATGTTCTACTAGCCCTTGTATCATGAGCTACGTCAAAAATGATTTAATAGGTGTAAAAAAAAAAACTAGATTTGATATGGTTAAGTGACGCAGAGAGACTTGGATTTTTGAACATAAGATATTTGCATTTGAAAAATATTTAGAGAAAGCATGGGACAAACGGACAATGAAAACATATATGTGATGTACAGTATTGTTTTGTTTTTGGGGTATTAACCAAGCATTTTCTTTATTTTCTTTCTGAATGTGGTGTTGTTTATTTATATTTTGGTGTCTTATAATCGCATCTTTTGACAAGACACAAAATAAAAATGAATGAATGAATGAATGAATGAATTCATTTGTTCGTTCGTTCGTTCATTCATTCATTCATTCATTCATTCATTCATTCTTTCATACATTGTAGCACGTTATGTATTATCACAGTGAACGGTGCGTAATGACTGAGGTGACAACAAATGTCATTATACAAAAACACATTGCAGCAGCATGTGTGCATTCATGTTCATGTTCTCACAAGATCCTGCATGTGTTTCAAATGAATTTCATTCAAATAATCTGCAATATCTGATTGTTAATTGATTCCTTGTGTCAGTTCTGTTTTTATCATCAGTCAATCAAAGAGTTTTGGAAATGAAACTTTTTGCGTGTGTGTGTGTGTGTGTGTGTGTGTGTGTGTGTGTGTGTGTGTGTGTGTGTGTGTGTGTGTGTGTGTGTGTGTGTGTGTGTGTGTGTGTGTGTGTGTGTGTGTGTGTGTGTGCATTATGATTACAGGGTATTCGTGTTTGTGTCAAGAATGCATTGTGCTCGAATTGGTCTCTGGAATGGGCTCCAAAAGCCGAAGGCTGCCACATTCCGTGGCCAGCTTATTTCATTTTTATTTACTATTTATTAACTTTTTTTGCACTGGTGAGGGGAGTGGGGGAAATCTACATGTATGAGCTGAGCAGCAAGCCAAGGAATGTCTGTGAATGGTGGAGGAGAGCGTCTCATGAGGGATTTCTCCGCTCACATGCTCTGCTTAGAAGGGAAATTGGTCAAAGAATTTGGTTTATTTATTTATTTATGTTGTGCCTTTTTGCAGATAACTTTCTTTTCCACCTGCGCCTGTCTGTCTCTGAATCAGTTCCCATCCCACAATAATCGCCCTCTAGTGAGTGTATTATATTTTATATTGCTTCATTTAATTTGCTTGTTTATATTACTGTTGGAGCAGAAGGCCTCTGATGTAAAAACGGAATTATTCGATATTTTCTCTTTAACTAGACTAAGTATTTACAATTCTTTATTCAATCAGGTACGAGCTATACTCCAGATTTTGCGGCGGTTTGGGTGGACTTGGCTAGGACTGTTGATTATTGATAATGACTATGGCCACAATATGGCCGCAATATTCCAGTCTGACTTGACCCAATCTGGTTTGGGTTGTCTTGCATATTTTGAGGTACTGCCCTGGAACCATGACCCAGCTGAAATTCAAAGGATTGTCACATTGATGAAAAAATCCACAGCTCGTGTGGTCGTTTTATTTGGATATGGGACCCATGTGGCTAAACTCATGGAGGAGGTTGGTTTCTGGCTCCTCTACACAATGAGCAAAAGAAAATGACATTGCATTTGTTATAGTTTATAGCTGAGTGTGTGTACACACACACACACACACACACACACACACACACACACACACACACACACACACACACACACACACACTTTTCTTTAATCATTTAAAATGTATGATTTTATTAAGTGGTAAAACAGAACGTGACAGGTCTGCAATGGACAGCTGGTCCAGGCTGGTCCAGATATCCTATATTCTGGACTCCTCGCTTCATGCCATACCTGGGAGGCACCCTGGGAGTTCACATGCGTCATGGAGAGATACCAGGTCTCAAGGACTTCTTGTCAAAATTACATCCTGACAACTACCCTGACAACAGCCACGAAAATAGCATAGTGAGTCTTCTGTTTAATTTGGCATTTAAGCTGCAATTTCAAACCTTTTCTATTACTATGGGTATTTTATTCACATTGAAGTGTTTCTTCAGGTGAAGCAGTTTTGGGAGCACACATTTCAGTGTAAATTTGCGCCCCTTCCATCAGAGTGGGCGGATGCTGGTGGAAGCGTGTGTACTGGACAAGAGGACCTAGGAACAGCAGAAACTACTTTTTTGGATGTGTCTGACCTCGGGGGAGAGTATAATGTGTACATGTCTGTGTATGCTCTAGCCCATGCCCTCCATGACATGTTGCAATGTGTGCCAGGAAGAGGGCCTTTCATTGGGCACAGCTGTGCCAGTTTGCAGAAAGTAGAGCCATGGCAGGTATGATATAAATTAACAATTCATGTATTAATGTTTGGGGTGACAGTTAGAAAGATGCTTTTGGGGGTAATATTTGCAGGTTGAAGCACACACAGAAGGCGGTATTTTTCATGCTGAAAAGTCCCTCTCAATATAATTATTGTTGTATATTGTACACAGCAGTTTAGTTTTTTAGTTTTTTATTTTAACTATCTTGCTCGATTTTTCTCATCACCATTTCTAGATTATGTATTACCTGGAAAGGATTAACTTCACCACAGCACTTGGTGATGAAGTATCGTTTGATGAGAACGGCGAGGCTTTAACCATCTTTGATGTCATAAACTGGGTGTGGCTCCCTGATGGAAACACAAAGATACACAAAGTAGGTCAGTTTAAGAAATCAGCCTCCATAGGTGAAGAATTCATCCTTGATGAAGACAGAATCTTCTGGAACTCTCAATCCACAAAGGTCACTTTGAGTTCCTAAACTATCTACTGTCACACTTATGTTAATGTAGGTTAATTTGGACTGAAATGATTCATTCTTACTTTTCCTTGTAGCCGCCTCGGTCAGTGTGCAGTGAGAGCTGTTCTCCTGGAACCCGTGTGGCCAGAAGGAAAGGGGAACCTGTCTGCTGCTTTGACTGTCTTGCTTGCTCTGAGGGAGAGATCAGCAATGAGACTGGTAAGTTAAGTTTACATTATGTAACAATGTACAGTAGGTTATGTTTAGGATGATACTGTACATAGTATTTGTACATAGCCTGTTGTTTTTGACAGCACATTTTGATTTAATTTTAGTCATAATTTAGTCACCTGAAAAGTTTTAGTTTTAGTCTAATTTTAGACGACTAAATATCATATGTTTTTGGGCGACTAAATCTACAGTTGATTTTGTCAACTGAAATGTATTTTGGCAGGCCTTGATGGCATCGTAATGACTGATTTTACATTTGGTTGCGTGCTGAAAATAGCCGATCTACAAGCTCACAACACGTCACAGCTATTTTCAGCACTCAACACCTGAGAGCAACCAAACATAAAATGACTCTCTCCACCACTAGTCCCTCCCTAACGTTTTAGTCTATTTTTATTTTGTTGACGAAATTGTCACTATATTTAGTCGTAGTTTTAGTCATCACAGCTTAGTTTTTATTTCGTTTTTGTCAGTGAAAAAAACAGTCGACAAACATTTTTCGTCATAGTTTTAGTCGACGAAATCAACACTTTGACCTTGCCCTCTTTGTTAAGACTCTACAGAGTGCACCAGTTGTCCGGGGGACTTCTGGTCCAGTACCCAGCGTGACCAATGCGTCCCTAAGAGCGTGGAGTTCCTCTCCTACCGCGAGCCCCTGGGCATCTCCTTGACGACCATCTCATTGCTAGGCACACTTAACTGCGCTATCGTCCTGGGAATCTTCATCTATCATCGAAGCACGCCTATGGTACGTAACGGCTTGTGTCTGTCTGTGTATTTGGTGGAGGTGTCTATGGTGCAGACGTGATGACACAGGCACACAGGACTTGCGCTCTCACTCAGGTTTACTTTACTCTGGAGCTCCTGGTTTGAACACATATATGACACTGGTCATCAAACACAGCGTAGCAGCAGCATACAAACAACAATCTGCAGCAAGGATTCACTTCCTTTTGCTGAGGCCAAACAACAATCTGTAACAAAGAGTGCTAATAATTAATATAAAGCACAAAAATATATATTTATTGTTTGCACCCAAGTTCTCATGCACCCCTACCTGCAGCAAGGATTCACTTCCTTTGCTGAGGCAAACTACGGTAAAGGGACCAGGTGGCTCTAGTAGACCAGTGGTTCTCAACCTTTTCAGGCTGTGATCCCCAAAATAATCATATTTAAACTGGGGACCCCCCACCCTGACGAGCACTAAGAGTTGAGGCATTACATTTTGTATAACACGGTTCTATTGTGAAAATAGAAGATCTACATGCTCACAACGCCTCGCAACGCGAGGCGTTGTGAGCATGTAGATCGGCTATCGGCTATCGGCTACCATGTAGATCGGCTAACGGCTACAATTTCTGCCTCTAATATTTGACAATTTGGCCAGTGTTTAATTTGTCATTTTAGAGGTATTAAAAAGTCCTTAAATTGTCACTTTAGAAATGTGCATAAACCCTCTATACACTTAAACTTTATGTTGGTTTGTTTACTGTTGAGTGAGTAATCATCTGGGGACCCCCCAAAATAATTTGGCGACCCCCCTGGGGGTTCCGACCCACAGGTTGAGAACCACTGTAGTAGACTACTATAGTAGTATACAATACATAGAAAGAGGATTTTGTAGAAATTAACAAAAGGATATTTCTAACCCTGTTACAGGTACGCGCCAACAACTCTGAGCTCAGCTACCTTCTCCTGTTGTCCCTCAAGCTGTGTTTCATGTGTTCGCTTCTGTTCATTGGCCGTCCTCGGCTGTGGACCTGTCAGCTGAGACACGCAGCGTTTGGGATTAGCTTCGTAATGTGTATCTCTTGCATCTTGGTAAAGACTATGGTGGTGTTGGCCGTGTTCAAGGCCTCCAAGCCTGGAGGAGCAGACTTTATGAAGTGGTTTGGTGCCGTGCAGCAGAGAGGAACAGTTCTGGCTCTTACCTTCATCCAGGTAACAATAATCTGCACCGCCTGGCTCGTAGGGAAGGCACGATTATGAAAAAGTCATATCATGATTATTGTGACAAAATAAATCGCGATTTACAATATTATCGCGATAATCTAAATCCATTATCCTGGGGTGGAACGTTTGCCAAAAAATAGCAGGTCTACAAGCTCACAACGTGAGCGTGTAGACCTGCTATTTTTTGGTAAAGACATTTGATAAATATTGAAAAAAAGACTGTATCAAGTACGTATATTATAAGTGCAAGGAGAGGGAAGCACGCACATCTCCAAAAAAAATGTCAGGTGCCGAACCAAAAAATACACACCATAGGAAGAAGAGAAGTCCGCACACTGTTCAGCAGCTCCAGCGACAATTTTATTTTATTTTACATTTTTAAAACAAATTGTCGCTGGAGCTGCTGAACAGTGTGCAGACTTCTCTTCTTCCTATGGCGTATATTATAAGTACCTTTTACCAATTATAGAGGGTTTAAGTGGTAACAGATATGCAGCTCGGCAAATAAAAGCTGAATTGATCCCAGTGCGTGATCACGATAAATTAAATCTCCCCGATACAATTATCGTGAGTGTTTTTTATCACGATAAACGATAATATCGCGTATCGTCCCATCCCTAGTGCAGACATTATGAAGTGGTTTGGTGCCGTGCAGCAGAGAGGAACCGTTGACCGTTCTGGCTCTTTAGTCGGGCGATATCTTAAAAAGTCCTGGAATAAATTCCTTACCAAAACATTTCTTCACCAATGTGTTTGTAAAGGTGGTAGGGGTTTTCCATGATTCTGAATCCATTGCAAGCATTTGTTTTGCACAAAAAACATTCCTTGGGCTAAAAACGCCCCCACAAAAATATGGTTTAGTGATGAGTCATTACTTTTCACAGTTTGGGGGGAGCCGCCTTTACCCCAAGGAATGTTTTTCATGCAAAACAAATGCTTGCAATGGATTCAGAATCACGAAAAACCCCTAGTTTGACCCCTCACATGCTACTTAAAGCATATTTATTTTTGTGTGTTTTATCCCGTATAGTTAATTTAATGGGACCCCAACTTTCAGCAGCTGTCATGGATTCTCCTAGGGAAACTGAATTTCAGTCTTTGTGAGATGTGTTACTAGAGACCTTTACAAACAAATTGGTGAATAAAGTTTTTGGTAAGGAATTTAGTCCAGGACTTTTTAAGATATCCCCCGACTAAAGCCCTTTGCACACAGGTGCGTTTATCCGCACGGATAAAACGGACAATTTTCTTTTTTTAAAAGATCGTGCGTCTTGTCACTCCTTTTATGACTCCTTTTGGGATCCGCAGCGCCGATTCCGCACAGCCTTGCACACCAAATCCAATGCGTTTTATTCATACAGCAAACGAAAAAAACGCAACTGTCCTGTGTGCAAAGGGCTTTAAGTGGTTTGGTGCCGTGCAGCAGAGAGGAACCGTTGACCGTTGTGGCTCTCTCTTACTTTCATCAAGGCAACAATCTGCATCGCCTGGCTCCTGTCTGCCTCGCCGACTCCTCTCAAAAACACCCAATACCACCGTGACAAGACGGTCTACGAGTGCGACGTGGGATCCACGGTGGGTTTCGCGGTGCTGTTGGGTTATATCGGTTTACTGGCGCTCCTGAGCTTCCTTCTGGCCTTCATGGCCAGGAACCTTCCAGACAACTTCAACGAGGCCAAGTTGATCACCTTCAGCATGTTGATCTTCTGCGCCGTGTGGATCGCCTTCGTCCCGGCGTACGTAAGCTCTCCGGGCAAATATGCGGACGTGGTGGAGGTGTTTGCCATCTTGGCGTCTAGTTCTGGCCTTTTGGTGGCGTTGTTTGGACCAAAGTGTTACATAATCATGTTGAGACCCGAGAGAAACACTAAGAAGTCCATCATGGGTCGAGGAGGTGCAACCAAGTCATAGAAGCATAACGTCATTGTCGGGCAGAAACCTTGTATCTCCAAGTTTCAAATGTGTACGTTCTTTCGCAAAGTAAAGCCCTGCTTCATCATACAAGGCCGTCGCACAAAAGTAGTGAAAACAGCAGATCTACAAGCACACAATGCCTCGCGGTGCGAGGCGTTGTGTGCTTGTAGATCGTCTGTTTTCACTAGTTTAAATCATTTTTAAAATGAAGAATGCAAAACGCACGGTTTTGGACATACAAGGTTTTCATCGGACAACGACGATAAATTCAAATTCAATGCATTTTCCTCTTTGTTTTAGCTGTATAATTTCACCCTTTGTCAGCCTTCTGATTGGTCCCTGACTGACCAACCAGAAAAATCTCTCTTTTGCTACAGGGGGCTGAGTTATGCAGTGGGACAAAGTCCTCATTAGTTTTAAATTGATATTTATGTATTTTTTATTTAATTTTTTGCTTTGTCATGATAAATAGGAATATTTCAGAACACAATAGAGTGAATAAACAGTGAATATTTGTTGAAATGATAAAAATCGCTATGTGGATTACTAGCCTTACATAGACATTTCCTGGCGAGACCTTTGCATTGTGACTGATGCGGAAGTCTCGGTAGGAGATCACCCCCAATGCTGGCGGTTGAAGGCTGAATTCCAGCCGGGGAAGAGGAACTAAAAACGGACACATTTGTTCCTTTTTTATTAATATCACATAGATTATTT
>NC_137823.1:43259666-43299666 GCF_963921795.1 Nannobrachium achirus
ACAACCCGCACTATGTTCATTATCATCACCTACAACACAACCCGCACTACAGTATGTTCATTATCATCACCTACAACAGTGATTATCAACTTCTTTTTCCCCAAGAATCCCCCAGTTTGATATGCATGATAGTTCCACACAACCAGTGGTGTAAAGTATAGTGCAACGTTTTCAAATGTATAAAATGTATAACAAAATAGCAGATCTAAAAGCTCACAATTCATCGTATTGTGGCGCGTTGTGAGCTTGTCAATCGGCCATTTTCAAATGGCCGAAATGTATAGGGCTGAAGTGGTTAATGAATGTTTCAAAAATATTTGTCCCTGAGATGCAGTGGAGTAGAAGTAAAAAGTACTGAAAACTGAAAATACTCCAGCAAAGTAAAAATAAAACGGTCTTAAAATTGTACTTAAGTACAGTACTGAGTAAATGTACTTAGTTACTTTGCACCACTGCCTACAACATTAGGTGTGTGCAGTCATGTTCGGCAGCCTCTACCACATCACCTGATATTTCTTTTGGCACTCTCTGTTTCTCAGTTGATCTGAGCAACGCCTTACATCCAGGCCAAGCAATCATAACAAACAAGGGAGACCACCCATGACTTGTAAACTACAATGTCAACGTAGTAAACATTTCAATGGAAGTTGGTGGAAAGTGTGCTGTGTTGAATTTCGTGTTACCATGCGATGTTGACAGCACAACAACAACCTGAACAGAAGAAACGATGCAGAGAGAGAGAGAGAGAGAGAGAGAGAGAGAGAGAGAGAGAGAGAGAGAGAGAGAGAGAGAGAGATATTACAGAAGTCTGGAGAGAGATATTACAGAAGTCTGGCGTGGGTGACGTGTCTTTAGCATCACATACTGATGTAAGTACTTGGTTGTGAATCTGAATATATCATGACACATGATTATGAGACCATTGGTTGTCTGAAGATAACCAATTGTCATAAATCATAATCATAATCACTATGACTAATCAGACATTGTTGGTTTGTTACTGATTATTATGAAGGAAGAGAGAGAGAGAGCACACACACAAGTCAAAACATACATGCACAAACACACACATTCATTTGTTGTCAGCGTCTTAAAGTCCAAAATACAGTACAGTGCTTCTTGAATTATAGTGTACTTTTTTCACGTGTCCTGCAGGGTGACATTGTGGCTGCTCAGTTTCCTACACACTAGGAAGCGATTACTCACAATGTAGCCTCTAGCCACACACACGCACGCACGCACGCACGCACGCACGCACGCACGCACGCACGCGTGCACGCACGCGCGCACGCACGCACACACGCACACACACTATCTCTCTCTTAATATTCACACATACAGTAGGGTACAGAATCACTGAATCTCTCTGTTCTCTCTCTCTCTCTCTCTCTCTCTCTCTCTCTCACACACACACACACACACACACACACACACACACACACACACACACACACACACACACACACACACACACACACACACACACACACACACACACACACACACACAGTGATAAATGGTTATAGAGGTGAGAGGTTTTCCACTTGGAGGATTCTCTACAATGGATCTGTGGTCATTCTCTATCACACACGCACATGCACACACACGCGCGCGCACACGCACACACACACACACACACACACACACACACACACACACACACACACACACACACACACACACACACACACACACACACACACACAGATCCCTGAGCGTGTGTGTGGGTTGTGCTGGGTGATAAATGAAGCAATATTTCAGTCTAAAACAGCATTTCAGCCCATATGGTGAAATACAGAAAAAAATATATACATTATACACCATACACACACACACACACACACACACACACACACACACACACACACACACACACACACACACACACACACACACACAGTGTGAGTGGTTTCATTGTGTTTGGCTAAAGCCCAGAAGGACAGATTTTCTGTACCAACCATGCATTAAAAGCACCTCGCACGCACGCAAGCACACATGCACAGCACACATGCACACGCACAAACTTACGCACACGGGCGCACGCATGCACACAAGCAATAGAGCTGATATAGGTACCAGAACAGAATAGGATTTTCTCATTAATAAATAAAATTGCCATGAACTGTAATTTGATGACACATTCAAATGCCAACAGAAAAAGAGAACAGGAAATAGAACCAGAAGGTATAGAAGATCTCGTTGCCGTCAAAGAGGAGGGTCAGCACATTCTCTTTAATCATCCTAATTCTTTTTCAACCGTTTTTATCAACACCACTCGCTTTTGTTTTAATGCTTTGAGAGGTTCGAAGACAAGAATTGTGATAAATTAATACAAAACACCTTGTTATTTTGAAGTGAAAACTCCACTATACTAAAAGAAAACTCCACTATAAAAACTCCACTATACTAAAACTCTACTGGCATCTCTCAGGGCAAAATTTTTCCGCTCCTTTTTTCCCTCGACACCAAATCTTTTCACCGAAAATAGTCGATCTAAGCTCACAACGCGTTTTATACCGTCTGGCAATATTCTGGGACCAACATTCCACAAAATAGCCGATCTAGAAGTATATTGTATGTCGGGTGGAAACCTCATACATACAGTATGTAGAAAACAGAATTCCGGATTCAGGATGTAAAATTCTAAAATGGTAAAAAATAGCAGATCGAAAAGCTCAAAATGCCTAGATCTACTATTTTGGATGCTTTCGTGTGACGCTGTTGTATGATCAAGTAGAGCATTAATTTACACACACAAGGAATTAAAATATGGAGATAGGTTTCTGCCCGACAGCGACAATATACATACTATAAGTAGTTTTAGATTGGCTATTTTTGTGGAATGTTGGTCCCAGAATATAGGGATGCTAGGGGTCATGTGGTTAAAAGTCCAGGTGCAACATGATCATCGATTCAAAATCTGTTGTGTCACATGTCACTTATTCCCCCATTCTCTCGTCTAACTTCACATCCACTGCACTTATGGAGAAAAGACTCCTCAAACATAAACCATGTTTTATATATATCATATAAACTGCAACATGCTTCGTAATAAACCAGGAACACCTTCAAATATATTCTTCATATAAAAGCAGCAGTTCTGGTGAGTTACAGTTCATGAGAAATGAGGGTCATAAATCTAAGATGTCAGCTCACAGGGGTGACGATATATTAGAGGAAACTCTCCACAGATCATCTTTACGATAATTCTTGGCAGAGGATGTCAAACTGTTATAAACCCTCTGGGTGGGACACAAGATGGTGTGTGACGCACTGCAGTTCTGTTGAAAAGTGTGACTGTTGTCTGCCTCTGAAAACTAAAAAGAAATAAGAGAAGAACCAATGGAAATGTCCGCTCAGGTATCAGTCTCTCATGCTTAAATATCCTATAAATACGTTTATCCTGAGCACACATATTATATTCACATATGTGAACGTAGGTCGCAAGTTTAGTATGATTTTGAACGGTCACAGCTTGTCCATATGTATGCATGTATCTCTGTCTATAACGCCTGACACTGTGGTTCTATCGGTTTGTCTCACATCATGCTCTGACGTCACTGTGTCAGGGCAACCACTCTTAAGGGAATGGGTTTGCCACTCTGACATAACGCTTTGGCTTCACTGTGATGTCACACTAACATAATCCCTTATATGCCCATATATGGAGTCCACTGATGTCATCAATATTAAGCCCATATCTACCAGGACTTCATATGGGAATGCCCATATATGGAGGCCACATCGGCCACATACCACACTAACGGCTGGTTCTACAGACAGGGATCTCCATGTATGGGCTTAAAAGGGTATGATGTCAGATGTCATAGACATCATAGGACTTTCACATAACGAATAACTGAGTAAGCATGTTTGGGCTCTCACAGCAGATCTCCATATATGGGTACCATATATGGGTAACTGGTCTCATATACATCACTGGCCAGATTGCCAAGAATTTGCGCAACCTCGCCCTTTAGGTTGCATATCGCCCTGAGGCGTCTTACTAGTTAAATGTGTGAAAACATCACAATAATACAGTAAGCTGTGTGGGTATTTGAGCAGAGTGGAGGTCTCCATGTACTCTGTCCATGGTTCTGAATCACATGAACTGAGAGCTGTCCATGGTGCTGAGTAGTATTTAAATGGTAAATGGAGTAAATTTATATAGCGCCTTTATCCAAGGCGCTTTACAGAGATTGTGCATTACATTCACCCATTATTAGTTATATTAGTGCTTGGGTATGAATTCTTGAATGTAAATATTGCATAATTTTGAGTGTTCATTCACTATGAACCTTTTAACTGAAAGTGTTAAATCGACATGTAGAAAGGATATGCATAAATAAGCTTTGAGCTTCAGCCAATGCCTTTTCAATCAACCAGAAAGAAACCATAAATGTTCAATTTAAATGATTATGGAGGTTCAGAATGGTTTGAGGACAAATAATCAGAAGACACAAACAGAGAAACATTTTAAATGGTGTGAAATATCATCTAAATTAAATTCTAACGTGCATGAAATTGAAATATTGTTACGCACAACATTGACCTAAGGATATAAGTATATAACAACAACCTTCTCTGCTACCCCCCAGAGGGTGGGGGGGGGGGGGGTACATTCCCAAAATTGGGATGCCACGGCCAGTCAGCCAGCCAGCCAGTCAGCCAGCCAGCCAATCAGCCAGTCAGCCAGTCAGCCAGTCAGTAGGTCATCCATTCTGATACAGTTTTCCAGTAAAAACAGTTAGACAGTCAGCCTATCAGGCAATCATTCAGGTAACCAGTTAGCCAGTCAGTCAACCAGTCAGTCAGTCAGTCAGTCAGTCAGTCAGTCAGCAGCCAATCAACCAGTCAGCCAGAGATCCATTCAGTGTCTCCAGTCAGCCAGTCAGCCAGTCAGCCAGTAATGAAGTGGTTGAAGCAGCCAGGCAGGCAGCTGGACAGACATTTAACCAGACACACAGTTAATCAGACAGCCGGCCAGCTTACTCTGCCCACTTCTTAACTGGGCACGTCTCCACACACACGCAGACGGGCACATTTCCCCCCCCACACACACACACACACACACGCACACGCACGCACACACACGCACAGTCATACACTCATTCTATCCATCCAATTTTATTAGATGATCTTTGGATGGCACTGTGGTAGAGCTGTGTGTGTCTGTGTGTGTGTGCGTGCGTGCGTGCGTGCGTGCGTGCGTGCGTGCGTGCGTGCGTGCGTGCGTGCGTGTGTGTGACACTAACTATCTGAGATAAACAGCTGGTGAATGGAGGCGGTCTAGGTTGCTCTGGCGCACTTCCCGGCAGCACATACACACACGCACATATGAATATGAATATGAACACGCACACACACACACACACACACACACACACACACACACACACACACACACACACACACACACACACACACACACACACACACACACACAGTCACACACACAGAGAGAGAGACAAGTCTAGTCACCGAAGACCACGTTGCACAGTTAGTTACACAATATCCATCCATCCATCCATCCATCCATCCAAATATAGACCACTGTGCATAGATTTTAATGCTCTAAACACACATTTGGATTAAACAGACAGTGCCCTGTTATAGATTACAGCAGAGCAAAGTAAATGTACGCATAAATAATTATAGTATGCATTGCAACTTCAGTGTTCAGAGTGTAGATAAAACATGCCTGATGCATCAAAAGAATTAATCTAACAAGGCAAGTGTGTGGATTATGATGCAATAATACAGACCGATTAGTTTATCTTTTTCCTTTTTAATGCTCATGAACTTTCAGAATTAAGATAAAAATCTAAACACATGCTGTATTGGAAAGGAGCATCCTTCTACTGTATGATCATCAGTAGCAGTGGAAAATGTATCGTTTCAGCTGCCTATAAACTCACATTGCTGTCAACCTGTGTCAAGAGTATCTGTCGATTCTTTTTTATTATACTTAAAAATGTATGAACCACCAATGTCATGGATTTTAGCTACATTATTATCATTGAAGTTTGCACATTGACAATGGGTGTGTTCTGCTTTTCAAAGTAAAGGTACAGAGATGTTATGAATTGGTACAAAATGCCCAGAAAGTGGCTTGTTTGTATAGTCTGTTCAGTTCTAAGCATCTCTCTGTTTCTGTCTCTGTGGAATGGACTTTCTTCGACAATAAAGCACAGCAGAAATGATTAAACGGAATTAACTTCAATAAACAATTTCATAGACACTACAATCAAAGTGCTTTACAGTCAGACAATAAACCAGTAAGACTCCCTAATCGGGAGATAAGCGACCGTTGGTCGCTTATCTCCACAAATAGGCCAAAAGTTTGTTTTACCAATTATCAAGACATACGGGCAGTTGACAGTTTGCCATGGTTACTCATTGAAGTTGAATCTCCATATATGGAGATAACCTACGCATCACTGACCTCACCAGCCCATATTTGGGCATGAGCAACTTATGTCTCCATATATGGAGATATGATGACATCACACAGTCCTCAGCCGATGATGTGGCGTGATGTCATACAATACACAAACGAGCCCTACAGTATAAAGGGGCAATTCTTGCCAGGAAAGAAGCATTTGTTCGACTCAGACCTTATCGCCAGGGTTGGCTTATAGCAGCTGTCGGTAGGACCATATATGGATTCTGTTAGTGTGGATCTCCTAATAGGGCATCATCTGGGATACAATCCCTTTTATGCCCATATATGGAGATCCCTAACAGAATCCCTTTCATGCCCATATATGGAGATCCCTAACAGAATCCCTTTTATGCCCATATATGGAGATCCCTAACAGCATCCCTTTTATGCCCATATATGGAGATCACTAACAGCTAACATAATCCCTTTTATGCCCATATATGGAGATCCCTAACAGAATCCCTTTTATGCCCATATATGGAGATCCCTAACAGAATCCCTTTTATGCCCATATATGGAGATCCCTAACAGAATCCCTTTTATGCCCATATATGGAGATCCCTAACAGAATCCCTTTTATGCCCATATATGGAGATCCCTAACAGAATCCCTTGTATGCCCATATATGGAGATCCCTAACAGAATCCCTTTTATGCCCATATATGGAGATCCCTAACAGAATCCCTTTTATGCCCATATATTATGGAGAAATCCCTGCTCTGAGTATCTGACATCAGTGTGATGTCACCTGTTTATGCCCATATATGGAGATCCCTGCTCTGCGTATCTGGTTGCTATGGTAAACAGTTGGTTGCTAGGGTAAACAGTTGGTTGCTAGGGTAAAACCATGGTTGCTATGGTGGTTGCTAACGTACACTAACAGACCAGCAAAAACAGACTGTTGCCACAGCAACGTACACAAAGGTTTGTGTACACATGTGGTGTGATTGCGACCGTAAGGTCGCAGTTTAGTATGAAAACCTCCACCGGCCGTCCGTCGGTCACACGTGCGGTCGACCGCACGTCACACGTGCGGTCGACGTGTGATGAGGTCACGATGAGTCATCTATGCCCAAATATAGATTTCTAGGTCAGATGGCCCATAGAGTTTGTGATGTCAAACCTAGCAACCCAATATAAACAAACCTGATGTCAGACCTGAAGTATCCTTTTATACCCATATATGGAGATACAGAGATCTCCATATATGGGCATATTAGAAAGCCCATATATGGGCATATACGGATGACATCAGGGATATCCATATATGGGCATAAAAGGGACAAGGGCTTACAGTTAAGAGATCTCCATATATGGGCATATCAGAAAGCCCATATATGTTCATATACTGATGACATCAGGAATATCCTTATGGGCATAAAAGGGACAAGGACTTACAGTTAAGAGATCTCCATATATGGGCATAAAGGGACAAGGACTGTTACAGTAGATATAGAGATGTCCATATATGGGCATAAATGAACAAGGACTGACAAACACTGAGATCTCCATATAACCTATGGGAATATAAGGGACGAGGACTGTCAGCTTGTAGACCTATTTTCTAAATATTGTTGTACATTAAAAACTTGAAATGGGTCGTTCTGCATAGTACTTGGGATTTGTTGATGTAAATGTTCACATAGAGTGTAATAATTGGTAAAACAAACTTTTGGCCTATTTGTGGAGATAAGCGACCAACGGTCGCTTATCTCCCGATTAGGGAGTCTTACTGGTGATGTCATACTGATGCGGAGATATGAGCAGGGCAAAGGTGTGACGTGTGACGTGCGACGGACGGACGGACGGACGGACGGACGGCCGGTGGAGGTTTTCATAGTAAACTGCTCCCTGACGGTCGCAACAAACTGACTAAAAAAAGCATGAATAAAAAAACTATTTTGCGGTGTGGCAGCAATTAAATCAAATTATATAATTAGTTTAATGCTATCAAGATGCTTTTTGATTACTTGGTGAATAATAATTGTTTTTGTGTATAGTGAGAATTTCTTTTTTTAATTTGCTGAGGGCTTTGGAGTATGTTTGCTGTTGTGTCATTATAGTCTAGACAAAAACAATATCAGGTTGAACACACGCACGCACGCAGGCACGCAGGATACGCAGGATATAGGCTAATTAAAACAAACAAATCACTTTGTGCGCGTGCGTGTGAGCACACGTACGTTCGTGTCCCTCTACCCTTGTACAAATGAACAGGAAACAGGGTCCAGGTTACACATGCACTGTTGACATTAGAATTTGGAGTCATGGAAAAAATGCAGTCCTCATGAGTATAGACAGACAAGCCTGCGTGTGTATTTGCAAGAAATAGAGCCTGAGAGACAGACAGAAACTGAGACAGATAGAAAATGACAAATAGAGACAGACAGAGAGAGAGAGAGACAAAGGAGTGCGCGAGTAAGAGAAGTTTGAGGGTAAAAAATTAAAAGAGGGGTTTGTTATTGATCAAGACATGTTTACGTATTGTACAGCGCACACGCGTGCGCGCGTGTGTGTGTGTGTGTGTGTGTGCCAGATGGTGTGTGACGACTCAAATGCTCCCAGCAGCACAGCTGTCCGAGGCAATATAGCTTGGACACACACCTCTTCATCAAGTTAAATATCTCTCTCGCTCTCACAAGGATTGCTCACATCATCTATACATCTGTACATTAACGTTGGCAGTTACAACGGCTGTGTGTGTGCATTTAGATGTTAGCGGAAAGCCAGTTTAGGCCGAGATGTTATAAAACCACTCTACGTCTCAGAGGCAAATGTTGTACTTTTACAATTAACCAATACAATTATTTGATATGTTTAGTTAGTTGAGATTCAGATTCAGATTCAGATTCACTTTATTGTCACTTAGATGCACCATACCTAGGTGGGTACATACATGTGAAAAACTCAAGGGTGTCACAAGGGGAGGAAACTAGGGCTAGTTGGGCCCAAGGTGGATGGGCCTTAACTATTTTATACTTTAGCTATTGAAAAATAGCAGATATACAAGCTCGCAGCGCAGCACTGAGTGTCGTGCTGCGAGCTTGTAGATCTGCTATTTTTGAAAAGTTGTGAAAATGTGTGCAAATCTTTGAATATATGTATTTTTTCAGTGAACATTTGTAACTCAAATTTTGCTTCTGGGGCGTCCATGGAACTAAATATTTTGAGATGGGGGTCCGTGGCCAAATACATATCATTTTGGGTGTCCTTCACATGAAAGAGTTTGAGCACCACTGACATATACAAGGATTTGAAATATTCAAAGACTTTTTCATCTACAAGCTCGTAGTGCGGCACGAGTGCAGCGCTGTGAGCTTTAATGGGGGCTCCGTAGGGAACAGATACTCAGGCTGTGCTTCATTCAGCTTTCCACCTGTGTACAGTAAGTCACAACATAACAATAAAATTAAAGTCTTCAATGATCACATCAGGCTCACACTCCATTGAAAGTGTAATGACTTGCACCAGTCAGAAAAACGAGGCGCAAGTACTGTTTTCAGTTTTCATGTTGCGTCATCTGAGACACACAATCCCAGAAAAGGTACAGAAAGTCCATTGAACTCAATGGACGTTGGGGGGTTTGGGGTTACTCTATATTTCGGTTGCCTAACCACCCTAACTAGGTATGCAGACAGTAAAATAAATACAGGCTGTAAAATGAAGCAGTGATTGTTTTGTTCACAGTAGGTATGGTACATATTCTGACAGAGGACCTGTAGTGTTGACACACCTTTAATATATCAAACAAACAAACATTATCAATATTTCCGCCCTCCCAGGTATAAACAGGAATCTTTGAGTTTACAAAGCAACTTTATAAAGACACAAAACACTGTAGAATGTAAACAAGTAATTATATTGCACTGTACATCCCTGTACATGTCTTTGCAAACTGTTAATAAAGTATTCAATCAATCAAAACTAAGTGATGATTTCAACTGACACTGGCTTCCATTAAATATATACTCTGATTATTTAACAATCCAAACAACACACATGTCATGATTTGTTAAATTCTGACAAATGTGGACAAACACCGTTCTACTGTTCTGGAGCAAGCAAAGCTAAATCCATCACAAGAAACCATTAATGTTTATTATATTCAGTCATGTTGATATTGTCAGATTTCATTTATGGGTCTGTGTGAACTAACTTAAACTAAAGGCTTTCCCTGTATGAGTCTTCATGTGTGTTTTTAGATTGCCCGTTTCAGAAAAGCATTTGCCACAAACTGCACAAGAAAATGGCTTTTCGCCTGTATGTGTCTTCATGTGTCTTTTTAGATTACTTGTGTTGAGACAACCTTTTCCACATACATTACAATTATAGGGCTTTTCCCCGGTATGCGCCATCATGTGTCTGTTTAGTTTGCTATTGCTAACACAGCCTCTACCACACACTGTACAAGTATAGGGAGTGTCACCGGTATGCGTCATCATGTGTGCCTTTAGAGTACCTTTCGTAACACAGCCTTTGCCACAAACCGTACAAGAAAAGGGCTTTTCCCCCGTATGGCTCACTGTGTGACTCTTCAGATGTCCCATATGATTAAACATTTTGCCACACACTGTACAACTAAGAATTTTCCTCCCTGTGTGACTCCTAATGGACTGACTTTGTGTTGATGATTTCAGGTCCTGGGACAGCTTGCACTGTCCTCCCACATTTTGTGTCTCGTGTGATTTCAGTGTGTTCAAAGCAGACGGATCTTCCCTGGTCTCCTCCCACTCATCGCTGTCTTCGGTTTCTGATTCAGAACAGTGTGAAGAGAGAAGATAGACATCGCTCGTTGGTTGTGATGTTCCACAGGCCTCTACATCATCAGCTTGTGTTTTCGTGTGTTCAGTTGAGGTGCTGGCTACAGGCGCTGTCTCTCTGTTTTCATCAACACCTTCACTTTTCACTGCTAGTAATGTCAATGTTGACCCACCAGCCTCTTCCTCCTGTTCTTTTTTAATATGTGGAGGTTGTTGTTCCTCCTGAACCAGACTGGAGCTCCACTCCTCTCTACACACAAGGGCGTGCAGGAAGTCTAGGAAAAAGATACAAGATATATATATATTTTTTTTTACTGCAGTGTTCCCTCAGTGTAATGATAAAGCTGGAGCACACAGAAACACACATCCTTCAGTTCCCAGGTGCAGGAGAGAAGCCTGTAAAAGAGTCTGTACTCGCTAAAAAAAAAAAAAAATTGTTTTAATTTGTTATATAACAGTTTGAAAGAAGACTCGAAACTATTGATTGAATGTCTTTCTAAAAGGTCTCTGCAGAAATAAGATAAGAAATAATAATTATATTACGATAGAGAGATGGTCCTTATTACTTGTGTAAGCAGAGCGCTAAGTACTGTAATCGGCTGGGTATGCAGATGTCTCTCTTTTTTGAAGACCGTAGCCCTGAAATGGCTGGGATTCTGGGAATGTATGTATGTACAGTATGTCGGTGGCTCATCACTAACAGCCAATGAGGGACCAGCATTCCTGGTGATTCCACTGGTGATGTCAGCAGAGTTTGGTATATAAGAGCGTTCTTGGTAATGTCTGCATTAACATCCAATGAGGCCAGCAGCGCACACCTCGTGGCGCGCTCTGCTTGTGCACAAGTAGGCCATGTGTGACCTGCTTGTACGTAATTTGCAAGGCGCAAGTTGGCACCTCGACAGAGTGCAGTTCTAGTTATCCCTTGCATCCATATTCTGGGGATGTATGAGCTGTGAGCTTGTATATCTGCTATTTTTCAATAGTTAAATCACAAAATAATGCGTTACCAGTCTAAATGGGTTAAACCCCCTCCCCCTATGAAGAACATTCATGGGGTGCCCACAGTGAAGAAGCGAACATTCTGAAAAAATAGCTGATCTACTAGTTCACAGATAAGCTATTTTCCCAATTTGGCATACAATTAAAGGGGAAAACCAACCATTTTCAACATTGAACCATGTCATAATATACATTAGAGTTGTTGCGTGGATTAAGCAAAAAGTTAAAAAAATAAATAAATAAAGATACTGCTCCCGGATGATAGCTCATCTTAGAGTAGTCAGGTAGTGTCACCTGGTGGTGTAGGACTCAGGTCAGGAGCAGAACGAACAGGCACAGGCAAAGTAGTGAAATTGCAGGAGGAACACTTGGAACAAGGAACTTCAAAAGAATAACTTGGATACAAGGAACTGACCACATCAAATAGGCTAGCCTACGATGACAAACTGACAGGAACTGAACACACACACACACACACACACACACACACACACACACACACACTGACACACACACACACACACACACACACACACACACACACACACACACACACACACACTTTGTCCCCCACAGCAACAACGATGACAGTTTACTGATAAATGTCTCTCTCCTCTCCAAAACAGAACAGGAATGCAAGTAAAAGTCCTAAAACTAATAAAGAAAATCACACCCAATGTGAAGTGAGCGGTGGTCGTGCTTGCATAACGTCTTCAGACTAGGATTTGAGTCTAGGATGTACAGGCTATGCTACACACTCACGTTTTGCTATGGCAAAGCGCTGAGGAAAAAGGCTACAGACATACGACATATGACATCACTAGACAAACATGATGCTACGTACACACATTTTGCTATGGCAAAACGCTGAGGAAAAAGGCTACAGACACACGCACAGCCACTCTATGGAGCGGTTTACCACCACTCAAAAAGAAAGTCCAAGGGCTGGGGAGCGAACCGTGACATCCCGACCCCCATCTGATTCTGAATATATTTTGTGCCAGAAATATTAAAAAAGATGTTTCGAAAATAGACAAAGCTCACATGTTGTATCGCAACACATTGTGATTGTGAGCTTGTAGAAAATAGCCAACGTATATAGTAAGGTTAATGTAATCTGATTTTGATGCCAAATTTAGCTGGAGACTCAATGGAAACCCCCAAAGGACCTGTGGGGATATCATTTTGAGAAACACTGCATTGATCATTAAAGATGGAGCATTGATGACATTATGTTGGTGAATGATCAGGCCATGATACAGTTTGCCAGAGAACTTTACTTTTAGCTTCACGGAGAACAGCATGACAACAACATAATGTAAGATTGAATAATCGATCCCAGAAAATCCCAACAACATAACATAACATAAGGCAAGGCACACTGAATGCATATATATACCCTGTCAATCCATTTCCCACAATGCTTTGCGGGACGTTGGCGGTTCCGCAATACAAAGTGTAGTGTAGAGTAGACTACAAGTGAAACCATGCCCAGTGGGTCGCAGACGGCCCTTCTGTCCTATTGGTTGGCGGTTGATCCCCGACCTTTTGTCTCATAACAGTTCTGCTTTGCAGCTGGGCTGCTTTGTGGCTGCTTGCCTACAACTTACCCTTGCCTTGTCTCTTAAATTAAGGCTGTCCTTAAGCCAAGAGGTATGGAAGAGGCAAAAAAACAAAGCTCGCCTACTATACTTTAACTACTCTATCCCATGGTCAAAAAGTAAAACAGTGGCAACAGAGTTGTACCTGTCCAATACAAGGCAGGGCATACAGAAAAAGTAATAATAATTCATCCATATCTTAATGTTTCCTCTGGGTTTCACAACACATCACAATACAAGGCTACAAACAACAGATGTGGATGAGAGACTGGGCGGTCGCAGACCCAGGCCTCTTCTATGCTTCAGCAGATGGATTGGATTGCTGGAAGTGGAGTCAAAGGACCAGGACAAGTGGTGGAAAAACTACTAAAATTTTAAAGTATCGATAGCCTGCTGCAATGTAGAAATACTCTGTTTGTTACAAGTAAAAGTCACAATGTACTTGAGTAAAAGTACAAAAGTATTGGCATCAAAATGTATTAAAGTACCAAATTAATAGTACTAATTATGCAGAATGTCCCATTTCAAGTTTTCTAATGTACAAACATCTTTTGAAAATGTTTTTTTCTTTAATCTACAAGCTCAATATGAGCTTGCAGATCAGCTATTTTCAAAAGGCCAAAATGGAAATATGGCTGAAGTATTTTGTAATAATCATAATCTACAAAGTAACTAGTAACTAAAGTGTTCAAATAAATGCAGTGGAGTAAAAGGACAATATTTGAATCTGAGATATATTAGAGTAGGGGTATTGGAAATTGGAAACACTCAAGTAAAGTACAAATATCTCAAAATTGTACTTAAGTAATTACTTTAGAAAATGTACTTAGTTACCAAAAGGGTAAAATTTAGGGGAGAAGAGACCAAGTAATGGGTTGATTGACAGTAGATGATGATCTCAGAGACAAATATTGTACTTTTACTCCACTACAATTACTTGAAAACTTTAGTTACTAGTTACTTTGTAGATTTGATTATTATTACAAAACATACATTAACCACTTTAGCCCTAAATACATTTGACATTATGTGTTATCTCAGATGGTTGTTAAGTGTTCAACTAATAGCTTTCTCTCCTTGTATGAACCCCCATGTGTTTCTGCAGATGTGTCTCTCGAACAAAGCATCTGCCACACACTGTACAAGAAAAGTTTGTTTTCCTCTCGTGAGTCTTTGTGTGTTTTTTTAGTTCATACAGTCGACTAAAGCTTTTGCCACAAACTGTACAAAGAAAGGGTTTTTCCCCTGTATGAATCCTTGAGTGTATTTCCAGAGAAATCCTCTGAGTAAAGCCTTTGCCACAAACTGTACAAATAAAGGGCCTTTCTCCCGTATGAATCCTCATGTGTGTCTTCAGATGTGCATTTTGACCAAAGCCTTTGCCACAAACTGCACAAATAAATGGTTTTTCGCCTGTATGAGTCCTCATGTGTTTTTTTAGATCACCCATTTGACCACAGAGTTTACCACAAACTGTACAACTATAGGGCCCTGAATGAATCTTCCCTGAGTGATTCCTCGTGGGTGTAGTTTGATATGACGATTTCAGGTCCTGGGAGAGCTCGTTGCTCCAATGCAATGTTTGTCCTTCCATGTGTGTCTCGTGTGATTTCAATGTGTTTAAAGCTGATTGATCTTCCCTAGTCTCCACCCACACAGCACTGTCGTCAGTGTCAGATTCAGAGCAGTTTGAAGAGAGGACCTGGACATCCCCGGTTGGTTGTGGTGCTCCATAGTCCTCTACCATAGATTGTGTTTTCATGTGGTCAGTTGAGGTGCTGGCTAGAGGCTCTCCATTTCCATCATCATATAAAGTGTTCAGTATGCTGAATGTCAACGTTGACACATCAGCCTCCACTGGTTTTTGAAGCAGCTCCTTCTGTTCATTTTTAATCTGCGGAGGCTCCGGTTCCTCCTGGTCCAGACTAGGGCTCCTCCCCTGTTGTTCAAGGGAAGCCTCCTCTTTACACACAGGGAGACGCAGGAAGTCTAGGCAAAAGTTAGATTAAATGAGAGTAATGCTGAAATAAAGCCTTAATTTGCGACCGTAGGTCGCAGTTCACTATCAGATCCGTCACATCTTGACCGTACCTGTCTGTCTGTATGGGTAACGCTTGTCTTTTTTGTTGATTGAATCTCACGCTCTGCCATCATGCTCTGACATCACTGTGATGTCAGGGGAACCAAATTCCTTTTATGCCCATATATGGAGATATGTAGATCCCTGTGATGCCAGGGGAACCAAATCCCTTTTATGCCCATATATGGAGATCCTTGATGTCATCCATATTAAGCCCATAACTGTGATGGATCTCCATATGGGTAACTGGTCCGATATACATCACTGGCCAGATTTGAACCGAACCGGCCCGAGAACATTTTTGATTTAGGAGCCCCGGCCCAAAATGGCACAGAGAGTGATTGCATCCAGTCCGAAACAGAGCCGAATTAAATGGGTTCTGACCATAAAATGGAGCTGCCTCGAACAAGACCCGCAGCAGTTGAACCCTACCCGACCCTGCCCGAGGGACAAGTCAGTATTTTGGAACCAAACCGTCTCGGTTCTCGGTTCGGCTCTCAGGTAATTGGGTCATGGCACACCTGTGCTACCCTCTAACTCAAGGGATGAACCAACTTGAACTAGGGATCGTTAATCATTTATCATCATTTATGTGTTTATTTTTGAGTGGTGGTCAAAGCATTAATACAGCTGGTGACCACAGTGACGCTGTTGAGGCACGCATGCACAGTACAGTACAGAACAGTACAGTACAGTACAGTACAGTACAGTACAGTACAGTACAGTACAGTACAGTACAATACAGTACAGTACAGTACTGTTGCGCAGCCTCCACCACTCAGTTCACACGAGTGTGATTTTTTTATTGATGAAAGTCAGCACGTATCGTGGAGATTGAAATTCATTGTGAAATTATCCTCCATCATTCACCTTTTATTTGCCGAGCTGCATATCTTGTACCACTTAAACCCTCTATAATGGTAAAACAGACCTGGAAATAACATCTTTTTTTTTTTCACTCTACCAAATCTCTTTGCCAAAAAGTAGCCGATCTACAAGCTCACAGGCTTGTAGATCTACTATTTTTTGGCAAATGTTTTGCCCCAGAATAATGGATTTTTTTTTTTTTTGTAGTTACAATCATCGTGACATGAAATTTTCACATTGTCCCATCCTTAGTACTTAGTGACTGTTTTTACCTGAGAGAGTGTCATCCCTCGTCTTCCCATCTAGTGATCCCATCATAGACGCATCAGCCTCCTCTGGTCTTTGAAATAGCGCCTCCTCCTTTTCCTCTTTAATCTGTGGAGAGACTGCATGTCCCCCATGGAGCAGACGGGGGCTTCTCTCCTCTTGATGTTCAGGGGAAACCATGTTAAAGGGTCGGAGATCTAGGGGGAGAGAAGATACCGTCAGCAGAGAGAAACTAAGTGCTTTCTGAAGTGGTCTGCTTTTTGGATAAGATTGGGGTGGGGGGGCATTTCTGTTAAACCACACTTAAATAGGGTTGTTAACAAAGTATAAATTAAGTCTTTCCTTGTAATATCATGCAAGTACAGAACTGATCGACAGTAACCATTGTTCTCATACATCGTCATCATCATTTGGACAGCCCTAAAGTAAAATAGTGACACTGTTTTAGGCTACTGTATCAATGAATAAGCTAGTGGGTTTTTGGTGTAACTCACCAACTTTGATTGAGCACAGTTTGCTCAAACCGATATATATTTTTTATTGTTATGTTGTTATTACTATTGCTGCTATAGTGTATAAAAGCATTGGTATACATGCCTTTTACATTTTTTTTGCATCTGTTCAGCCCTTAAGTCCAATATAAATATTATGAATTCAACAATAAACTTTTTAAAACCATGGCATTCTTTGCCTTCTGCATCTTACCACGACTAGGGCCCATTACTATTACTCCAGCTATAACACTGAGAAGGACAGCTCTACAACACCAACGATCTAACTCACCTAAACACTTTTGTGTCAAGGACCCCCAAATTCATATGTATTTGGCCGTGGACCCCCCCCCCCCACATGAAATGTTTTATGCCAAGGACTCCCAGAAAAGAAGAATGCAAAATGAATGAAACATTTCCAAAAGATTTCGAATCCGAGCAGATGTAGATCTTCTATTTTTAAATATACAACATATAAACGAATAAAGTGGTTAAAATTATTGTTATGCTGTAATAACTCCTTTTGCTGGGGACCCTCTGGAACCCCCCTAAGGACCCCACTTTGAGAACCACTGATCTAATTTACTGACTGCAGTGAGTGGTCCAGTATGTATAATTGTTGTTAGCCTTCAATGTTAATTTCTCGCTATTTTATTATCATTAGCCTATTGTTGTGTTATACCTTCAGGCAAGAAGTAGCCTACCTGGCAGCCAATAATGCCTGTATACGTGTCCAAGAAAATGCACAGGCAAAATGATCATAATTATGACCCAAAACATGTGTTTTTCATATTTTGGATGCCCATTCACGGTTACATAACTTAACATTATTTCAAGACGGCCATCTGTCATTATGACAGTCGTGTACTCAAGCCAGTGTGTAAACTGGTTTTAACCACAGTGTAGTTGTTGTTGTGCCAACCTGTTGTGTGTCGTCTGAAGTCCAGTATTGGACTCTGTTGGTTTTCGATGTGTTGTCTGGAGCGGAGAGTCTCGACCTCCTCGTACTCTGTTAGAATCATTTCAATGGCTCCAAACAGCTCCTCGGCAGCCGCAGAGAGACGCTCGTTGATCACGCACTTCAGTGTTTGTAGTAAAGCCATGTTTAATAGCAGAATTATACGATCAAAACATGGAGCTGGCTGCTAACGATCCCTCTCGGTGGTTGGGTTGCCTAGGAAACGCAGTGAACTTCCGGGTACGTAGACGCAACGTAAGGAGTACATTGAAGAAGGAGATGTCAGATACCTTCTAATAGCCTTACCAGTATTTCCCAAACAGTGGACCAATTTTTATGGGTCAAGTAAATAACTATCCCTTTATATATATTTTTTTGTTTCCTATACATGGTTTTCTTTTTTTTTTTAAACATGAAAAAAGTAAACACGTTTTTTAAAAATATCTTTTTTATATTTTTCCAAAAAATAACGTTCAATATTTAATATTTAAATATTCATATTTTCCAATATTTCTGTGTAATAAATACATTCTGTGTAATAAACATTTGTCACCGTATTATGTTGTGATGAATGAAAACCAAGATAAAAATCTTTGTGTGTATTTTATAGGTCTGTCCAGGATTTTTGCCCAAATGTGCCCAAATCCATCACTTGCCACTTTAAGCAAGGCAATAATTGCGACCGTCAGGTCGTAAGTTACTATGAAAAGCTCCACCGGCTGTCTCTCCGCTTGTTCGTCACGTCACGTCAGGTCACGTCACACTTTTGTCCCTACTCTTATCTCCGCCACCGTTGGCCCTATCGATGCCAAACTTTGCACACACACTCCTTGGATGGCAAATCACAACCTCATTTCTCACATGGCCCTCTTCTAACGCCACCATCAGGCCGATTTTTGCAAAACACATTTTTGGACACTGCTCCAACGGATTTTGCCCTAAAATCACGCAAAGCGGTACACAGTATCTCTAAAGTCATGTCATCAACATGGATCTGTCGCATTTCCCATATTCCCTCCTGATTGGCTACGAGTGCCTTCTAAAGTGTGTGCATGCGACGTGACGGTCACTTATCTCCCGATTAGGGAGTCTTACTGGTATTTATAAAAAATCACACCCGTGTGAAGAGAGCGATGCTGATGCTGATGATGTTGAGCTCCTTCAGGCAACGGTTATTCCCTTTTCCCTTTTGTGGCAGCACATTTAGTCTAATTCAAAGATACACTGTATACAACATGGCCTACTGCATTTGCATGTAACAAGCGTAATACCCTATATTCATCTCTACATACTACATCTCTCTCTATATATTATGCTTATGAATATAATATTGGAGGCTTGCTTCATTCTGCAGGATAAATCATTCTAAACTCATTTGGCTTTCGATGATTCAGACTGGGTGGTGGACTGAGAGTTGCTGTTTACATTGCAGCACCCTTTGTGTTTTCCCCTATTTATTGGGTTTTGTTTTACTCTTTACTCTTACTCGTACTTTTCGTATATATATTTGTTACTGAGTGTAGAGCACTTTGGTTCCAACGCTGTTGTTTTAAATGTGCTCTATAAATAAAGTGGATTCGATTGGTAGAAAATGAGTGCCCAGAGCCAAGCTCAATTGACTCCTCCATGTTTAATTAAACTTGCTGGAACAGAATGCTGTAAAATGCTGAAATATAACCTGGAAATGAAAATTGTCGCCCAAATACATAATTGTTGTTAAATGGGAGTAGAATACTGTTGTCTGGTGTAAATGCAGCACATAATACATTCATATATTAGAGCTCTCATAGAAATGGAACACATATGGTATATGAATGACAATGAATGGAGAATGAGCTATTCTCCTTTTGTAAAATGACTGTGCACTACTTTTTTCATAGACAAACATAAAACAGCACACAATATGGGTAGTCAAATAACGTTTTTTTTTCTTTTTTTCGGAACATGATTTACAGTAGATTTAGGCATCATGCCTCCAGTTCCTGTCATGGCCAGAGGGCCTTGTCTACATCACAGGCGATGTTCTCCCTGTCCAAGCAGCGTTGGAAGAAACGTCTCGAGTGGCACATGAAGCCCTGACAGGTCTCAACCATATACCGGTAGGCCTCAGCACTGATGTTGCCACAAGCCCATGGCCTGGAGCAGTGGGACCCGGTTATGTGGGTTCCGTTCATAAACCTTCCACCTCCAAGCTGAAAAGCACTCCTCAATTGGATTTAGAGAGAGAGAGAGAGAGAGAGAGAGAGAGAGAGAGACACACACACACACACACACACACACACACACACACACACACACACACACACACACACACACACACACACACACACACACACACACACACACACACACACACACACACACTTGAACACATTTGGTCCGCACACATGAACACGGAAATGTTCCAAACTAGAGAGAATAAAATTCATGAAAATAACAACACGCTCACATCGCATCAGCACACTGAAATGATACTGTGAAGACGAACGAGAAAACATTGTTATGATGCTTAATTACAAAACAGAGGAACGTGGAGGCTTGGGAAAAGGATCGATCTACGTGAAGCGAGGCGAGAAAGAGCAGTTTGCCTCTGCAACGCAGACACGCTCGTTTCTCAAATTCACTGTGCTTTGTTGCCGCAACAAAAGCTTTAAGTACACCCCAAGAAATGCAGAGATAACAGATTACTGTCTGTCTGTATGCATTGTTCCCTCCTCTATCAAACTCTACATTGTAGCAGTCCTATATCATATCTCTAGTGTAGACATTCGGCTTCTAGAGGGTTTAATGTTCCACTCCTGCTTCTATCACTTCAGCTACTGTAGGTGTATTTGATTTATATATATTTTTTCGTCTTGCACCAAGCATGATAGGGGAAAAAAAATCCTTATCTTTACGTTGGCTTTTGGGTCTCTCTCTCTCTCTCTCTCCCTCTCTCTCTCTCTCTCTCTCTCACTCTCTCTGTAGTTTGGAAAACATTATTTATTTATTTATTTTATCAGAAGAAGTATATTTGTCAGGAAGATATCAAAGGGCGCAGCAAAGGCTTTTTGGTGTATTGATTTGGGTTACACCAAACCCTGCAGGTTATTGCACCATCTCTTAGCATCTTAGTCATCTAGGCTGTAACCAAAATGAAAGCCAACCTCCAGAACCAACTCTTAGGAATTGCATGGACAAGAACATCACTTCTGAATCACGCTTGGCATCTGAGTAGAACACTATAATGGAAGACCTGAACATAGATGTGATAACATTTGATATCAGTATAATGTAAAGCCCCCTGTGTGTATGCATGGCAACCATTTAAGATGTGAGACATGGCTTCAACTATCTGAATCCATGAGCCATTTTAGTTAAAAATGTTAATTAAAAAAATATATATATGAAAAGGTGCTGTAGTTTGGCCAATGCTGCTTGTAGCACACATGAACACGAACGTGCACGCACACACGCACGCACGCACACACACACACACACACACACATACTTGTTTTTGCTACATCGTGGGACAATCAGACAACAGCGTCCCTCCTGGGGACCCCCCTTTCTAGACATGCTACAGCTCTGAAAAAAATCAGGCATGACCAGAAAAAAATCAGGAACAAGTTTCTGACTTTAAATTATCAAAATTCAATACTTTTTCTCCCAGATCTGACTGGGTCGTCCCACGTGGGGACGTCAGATACAACCATCTTCGTGGGGACACCATAACACACTTTCAGATATGTCTTCCTGGGGACACCATAACACACTTTCAGATGTCTTCCTGGGGACACCATAACACACTTTCAGATGTCTTCCTGGGGACACCATAACACACTTTCAGATATGTCTTCCTGGGGACACCATAACACACTTTCAGATTAATGTCTTCCTGAGGACACCAGGGAGGTCAGGGAGCTGCGTTTTAGAGTTTGGAGATCATGTCACGAAGTTGGGCCACTGACAGAGAAAGCTGTCTTGCCCAGCTCTGTCTGAGTATGAGGAAGCTTGAGTCTAATAATTGATCATGGTCACTATTGGTTCAACCCCCATAAACAAGTACCAGAGTATCCAGATCAGTTATTCACCCTGACAGACTGCAGAGATAGACTGTGTTGGTCTTGGGACCGCCACAAAGCATGATGAAGGTCAGATCAAATCACTAACTTAGTCATGTGCCGCTGTATTAAAATGGCAACTTACTGACTCGTCGAGCAACACTGGACTGGACTGGACAAAAAGGTTTGTCCATTTCAGAATGAACTACCAGTAGAAAACTTGCTCAGTAAAGCACAGACCAGACAGAGAGTGAAGTTGTCAGTTTGCTTGTATCAAACAATCATTCATTCATGATTCATTATGGTACAGTACCCACAGACAAGTTAATGAGTTATACTTAGTAATGATTCAAGGTAGATATTTCTGCCATCAGGTTGAGGTTGAGACACTCAGCTACACTAGGAACATGCCTACAGGAAGAAATACAAAAAATGTGGGAAGACAGCACAAAAGACTTGTGTACTGTTGCGATAGAAGGCTAGAGAATGGATTACAACCACCCTATGGACTGCAAGCATTGTACACTGATAAACATTTTAAATTGGTCCAATTGATTATCTTTCGGCAACCTGTTGCGAGTCGGTTTTCGAGTTGACTCAATTTTGAAGTTCAAAACATTGACAGAATGAAACACTCTTCGTTGACTTATTCGTTGACAGAACGAAAAACTCTTTGCTGGCTTAAAGTTCAGCCAATTGCAATTTAATTTTTTTACATTGAGTGAACGACATACTCTGTTGACTTATATTCAGCCAATTGAAACAAATTATTTATCGTCACTTGTGTAATATGTTCATTCAACTAGGACTGGTTATTTAGCCATTAAAACTATTTATTTTACATTAAGAAATAATTGAGACAATTTATATAAATTTACATTTATTTATATAAAATTATAAACATTTATATTTTTTGCATTTTCTGCATGTGCCAGTAACAATGTTCAATATCTTCACAATAATTAAACTAGGTAAACCATAAATTCAGTGCAGGTGTTTCTCAAGTCTCTGTGGTTCTCAAACATTTTCATTTGAGGATCCCAAATTAAAATTAAGCCATTACAAACTTACTTGTACAAAAATATAATCAACAAAGGCAGCAATAAATTGCACTGTAATTAACCTCAAAACAGCATGAATGCGTCAAACAAATAATAAGTACACCTTTGATTTCATGGTTTGGTTCCATGGCCTTGCCCCTTATGCAGAAACAGACATTTTAAAATGAACATCACTTTAAAATGTGTTTTGAAATGGTCAAATAAATCAAATGCCTTTGAAGTTTAGGCATTGGGGGTAAGGCAATATGCAACCTATAAAGCTCTCAGTATCTGAGACTCCAAACAGCACATCCATTACAAAAAATAAATAAAACAAGAGAAAATCCAAAAATAGCAGCTACAATCTCACTACGCGCAGCCTGTGACATGTTGTGAGCTTGTAGACTTTCTATTTTCTGGGAAGACATTTAGTTTAAACCTAAACAGGATGTCTAGAACTTTAAGTGTATAAGTATCATTGTATCTGTCCACTAAAACCATGTCCAGTTCTTCATATTTTTGGTTTACAGGTACCACCATTTATTTTTCAAAATTTACAAAAATATTGAGCTTTTATTTTAAGTAATCAAATTCCAACTGTATGTAGACCGGCACAGACGAGTGATGATACTCTAAGGACTGCAGTTTTTTGCTTTGGGAAGATGATCCAAATGTTATGACCGCTCAGGTAAATCAACGCCAAACAAACCTAGACCTGAGACATTCAGTCATTCAGTTCAATGTCGATGTCTGAGATTCATTTTCAAAACATCAGGTCCAAAACATTGTCTCCTCCAATACTGAGAAAATTTGGTTCTCAGTGTCTGAACGCGTGCTGAAGATTTTCCAGCATCCAGATCAGGGCCGGCTGAAGGATGAAATGACTAAGGGGGCTTTTGAAAATTGTGAGGGGGCAAGTTAACCCCCCCCCCCCCCCGCCCCCCCGCCCGCCCGCCCGCCCGGTGCGCATGAGTCGGGCTCATGCCAGCTACCATCAGCATCATGCCAGTCATTCATATGAACAACTCCTCTGCTGTGTACCCACTAAACTATACCAAACTGTCTGTAATCCATGCCTGGTGTTTCACTGTTTACTGAACATTATAGTTAATTTGGTTAACAACACAATAGCTGATATAAATAATAAAACGGAGTGCCATTAAATAGCATTTAAGTGTACAATCTGCCAACTGTGAGTAATGTATTCAATCAATCAATCAATCAGCTATATAATATGCAATGTGTTCACTTTCTCTCACTGAGAGAGTTGCAACATTTATTTTCTGTGAGGGAAACAAGTGAACACTGAACAGGTCTATGAAAACAAGCCCAAAAGACCCTTTAGCTCTATTACATCAGCTAGTTTCAGAATTAATCTTGAAAGCAATGCCAAATAAGCAACTACACAGGAAAACAAAATCAAAGTCTCTTATAATAAGCAAACCTGGCAACAAGACAGGAAAACAAGACCAAAGTCGCTTATAATAAAAAACATATATATATCTATCTTTTTTTTTTTTTCTAAAGATATACTGTACCGGTAGGTCTACCAGAGATCGTGCTAGTATTTTAAACTGCTGGTCAGCGTGACCTGGCACGATTACAATCTACCAGACATCTAATAAAAAGACCTTTCATAGATATCTGTATGCATTAATGACAACCAGGTCCGTATAAAAGCAGCCTTACACAACCATAAGCATTATGTTTTGGATTGAACTGTCTGAACATAATGCATATAGGCTATACTCAAATGTTAGGACCAACTTGCACAAATACTGTATATTAATTACTGTACCCACATTACCATTTGCGCATTGGCGTGACATGTTAAGGTAATACATTAGGATAGGTACTCACAAGTTATATTGTGGATACAAGCAGTGGATGCTGTCCCAGCGTCTGGTTTAATAGGACAGGAGAGCCTTTTGGGGAAGTTGACATAATTGCTCCTCATATATATATTCCATTCAAGGTAACGTTTAACGTGTCCAGCTGTCCACCGTGTTTCATCTGACTGGATGCGACAGACCAGTGTTGCGTCCATGTTTGTTGTTGTCATCTTAAAATGAGCGTGCATTGTTGTTAATTAGTGGTTGAACAACTTGCCAACTTTACTCACAAGTGCCCTCTCGTTTGAAAGGGTCTGTGATGTATTCTAACTAATAACAACTTGTTTTGACAGTCCATCCATTTATAGTACATATACTGTACAAATAAACCGCGCGCCTGAGTGCACCGAACGCTGTGCAGCGTCACACAGTGTGATAGAGGGGGGTTCCATTGAGGGGGGCTTCCGATGGACGGTCAATTGCATTGACCATCATTTGGACTGAGATTTACCGGCAGTCGGAGTCCCCCCTGGCCACAGGAACTAGGCAGCACCAGCGCGTTAGCGAAAGGGGGCTCCAATGTGAGAGGGGGTTTCTGATGGACGCATTGACCGTCATTTAGAATATAAACTGAGGGGGCCTAACATGCAACTCGGGGGGCAAAGCCCCCTGAGGCCCCCCCATGGAGCCGGGCCCGATCCAGATACAGGAACAGCTTTGCACAGTCTCAAAGAAGTACTTCCAACCTGGAGGATATTCTGTGGAGAGCATTATGGACAAACACAGCGAAGGCACTTCGAACATCTGGATGGCCGGCGACGACCACTTCATCCTCCAGCTTTCAGCAGAGTCTGGGCCTCCTTGAAACGCCACGATCTCCAGGATACCCATACGGACGCCACTGGTGTGCCTGTCCACATAGTCTCTCTCTAGATTGGAGCACATAAAAAAATGAACATTAAGAAATATCCCCTAATGACAATGAGAGATGTGTTTTTCTTGATGCCTGAAATGTTGATTTACCTTGATCATTTTCGCAAACTGCAGACGTGTGAGCGCCACCGTCTGTGCCTGGCTCGAACTGTGGTCTACATAAAAAGAACACAAGTTAAAGATTAGGAACATAGGACATGTATGTCAGCGAGCATGCTTTACTTGTGCCACAACAAATTTCCATTGAGATTTCCAAAACTTTATATTAGTGGCATGTTATATGGTCTACCTGCACAGCCTTTGTGATCCGATCTACCTTTTGGGCACCCCTGCACTATACTGTATACCGATATCTGATATTTTGAGTCCAGCCTTACTAGGTTAGCACCTTTACTATAAGTTTCAGGGGCAGCGTAATGCATCCGTGTGTGTCCGTGGCATGGGTTAGCGCAGTGCTTCTCAAAGTGGATTTCAGGGACTCTAGGGTAGGGGTCTTCAACCTTTTCAGTCCAAGTTCCCCTGAGAGAGAGATGAAGCAGGGACCCCCAGATTCCATATAGTTTCATCGTTTGACAGCACAATCATCAGTGTATTTTGGATTCATGTCAATTTGTGTTATCAGATATTTAACCACTTGAACCGTCAATACTTAATAAACTTGACCTTTCACGCTGTATTTAGTGTGCTCCTTTTCCCCTCTACACCAAACCTCTTTGCCGAAAATAGCCGATCTACAAGCTTGTAGGTCTGCTATTTTTGGCTAAAGTTCTCTGAATATGAACATTAGAGTTCAAGTGGTTACTAGGTTCTAGAGAGACCCTGGAATTTCTTTATGGGAGTCTAAATTGACCCTGGCTTACATGTCTGTAACTTTGACAGTGTACAAATATGTGTACGCTGTCAAAGTTAAGGGGAGACCTTCAAATTTCAAAGTTTAGAGTACCACTGTGTTCGTGCGTGCATGTGTGTGCGAGACATCACACCTGGGTTGGGCACGGTGAGGAGCACGGTGGTCCTCCTCCACCACCTCCGTCAGCTGGAGGCTGATGTCCAGCGTGTCCGTGCAGTTCACCCTGCCCCGCTGGGTGTAGTCCTCGCCCACCAGGCCCCCGTCCACCACCCGGCACAGCCCTGGCTGCTGTCATCTCCGCCACCGCCGCCTCCCCAGGGCCAGCCGAGGTCTAGCTTCTCCATGGTGACCTGGTAGACGGTGCCGTTGTGCTCGTGGTTACAACTGATGGTCGCTCGGCCTGGCCACCAGCTCTGTGTCGGCCTCGATCAGCTCCGACGCCGGGGTTTCTGCGGTGTCAACCGCTGGTGCCTCGTCCGTACACACAGATGAGGAGAAAGAGGGAGATAACAAGATGCATTAAAATCTTAAAGGTTTTGAGTTGGAATTCAGAGTTGGATCAAAGATCTAGAACAAAGTTAGGGCTGGCCATCTTCCTGATTGTGGAGACGTGTGGTTGATCACAGACTACTTCCTTTTGTCTGAGGGAGAAGGTAGAAGGAAATATTGTACATTCTACTCCAATACATTTGTGAGACAGCTTTAATTATTTGACAATGGCCAAGTTAACATGCTGCATACTAATTGATGCTTTAGTATTAACCTCACAATGTCATAATATATAAATATTAACATAGCTTATACATACCGTCTAAGAGTCCTCGCAGTGACCAGAGAAACAGGTATTCCAAGGCAGATAGATTACTACGGTGGGAGAATCTGGCATGACCTATTAGAGTAAAAAGAATGACAATAGCACACATCGCTGAATTAATGACATTTTCATTACATCCCATCACTAAACAGCAGTGGAGGAAATATTGTACTTTCTACTCAGCTACAACAGTTAACATGCAGCTTTAGTTAGCTGCAAATTGCAACTCTAGATTGTTTTAATATCTTGAATCTAGTTGCAACATACTATTGGCAGCCCATGAATCCAAACAGAATAGTGGCTTCCTGCATTATGTGCAATTAGAAACATGCAGTGCATGTGGTATGCAGGACCATTGATTTCCCACTTCAAACTCCCAACACTTCAGAAAAAAAGAAGAAGAAAATCACCTGCATGGAATTTCTTGACAGAAATTAACTCATAACATCTCTACAAAGGATTTTACCAAACAAACACTGTAGATAGAGAATAATTCAATGATAATTCAAGCTTTCTATAGCCTATTGCTGAAATGTTGGTGAGTTTAATGTTGTTTATTACAATCAGACTTTTCTGTTTGGATGTATGGGCTGTTCAATGGTTGATGTTGCAACAGTCTAAACAGCTAGAGCAGCTTTCATGTCAAGACCCCCAAATTAGCCCACGGACCCCCATTTGAAAAGATGCCATGATTTTCATGGCTCTAGCAGTGCTTCTCAGCCATTTTGATTTCAAGGACCCCCAGTTTAAATTGCACTAGGCTACGGACCCCCATTTAATGGAATTTCTATACCAGACCCCAACATGTATTGTAAAATCAACATTTATTTAACTCAGTGTACAAAATGGAACTCATAAGGGTCCATTTGGTTCCATTTCTACCCTCTCAGAGGTAAATAAGGGTCCATCTCTACACTCAGTTACATACGATAGCTTTAAGGGTCCATTTGGTTACATTTGTACACAGTTACATACCCATAAGGGTCCATTTGATTACATTTGTATGCTTTGAGTTACAGACCCAAGTAGTGAAAACAGCCGATCTACAAGCTCACAACGCGGCACCGAGTGCCGCGCTGCGAGCTTGTAGATCTGCTATTTTTGAAAAATCGTGAAAATTAGAATTTTGACCCGATTCTATAAGTGTCTTTTGAAACCTTCTAAGGTTTTTTGAAAAACCTGTGTTTCTATGTCAGCCATCGTCAAAGAAAAGGTCCTTTTCACTTCACCTGGAGCTCAGTTAAGCCCGTATCATAGTCGGGTCCGCGGTGGAAGGCTTTACACCGCGGTGTAGTCTTTTCAAGTCTTTTTGAGTCATGAAACTACAACGTTACATCATTCCTCACGGTGGAGAGCTTTACACCGTGAGTCCCAACACATCTCTCTGTTTTTACTATCAGACAGACAGGCTCTACACCCCGTTCACTGATTGGTCAATCTAGACTAGTCAGTCACGGTGAATAGGACTCCACCGTGGCGTACTATGATGGCCTGCACTTATTTTCTGACTTGAGGTGGAAAGCTTTCCACCTCAAATTTGCGGTGGATAGCTCTCCACCGTACACTCTGATACAGGCTTTAGTCGGTTCTTGAGAGACTACCATGTCAGTGGTTCTCTAACCTTTTCATGTCAAGGACCCCCAAACTGATATTTATTTGGCCACGGACCCCCGTCTCAAAATATGTAGTTCCAGGGACCACCCAGAGGCAAATTTTGAGTTACAAACGTTTGCTTTGAAAATACATATATTCAAAGATTAGCACACATTTTCACGACTTTTCCAAAAATAGCAGATCTACAAGCTTGCAGCGCGGCACCGAGTGCCGCGCTGTGAGCTTGTATATCTGCTATTTTTCACTGGTTAAAGCATTCAATAACTCTAGGCCTGAATGGGTTAAACAGGGGTCTTCAAAGTTTTCAGGCCAGGGACCCCTTCGCTCTGAGAGAGATGAAGCAAGCTCACAAGAACTATATAAAAGAGAAAAGATCAATTATGTTTAGATCAAATAGGCTAGCAAAAATAATAGATCTACAACCACATAACACATTGTACAAATGGAACCAAATGAACCCTAAGTCTCATGATGAGAGGTTAAATGTACTCAGAGTAGGGGAGACATTGGAATTCTAAAGTTTGTGAAACACTGCCTTAACAGAGCCCAACACAGCGTGAAGATACCAGGTTTGATTTACCAGTAGGCATTCTCTCTGTCTGTCTGTCTGTCTGTCTGTCTGTCTGTCTGTCTGTCTGTCTGTCTGTCTGTCTGTCTGTCTGTCTATCTGTCTGCTTGGTTCCATGTGTACAATACACTGTCAGAGTTAAGGAGTCAAGGACCTTCAAATTTGACAGCTTGAGAAACACTAATCTATAATAACCTTTGGCACATGTCATGTACCACTGGTGCTACTTGGGCCCCCCCTAGTGGTTTATTTATTGATTAATTGAAGAATCTATTGGAAGGAAAAGGAAGTTTCATGACAATACTGTTCACTGGTACAAGGTCAAGAGAACCACTGCACTAGACCGTTTCAGAAAGGCCTATCTTGTTTTATTAATCCTTATCTTTTTCAACAACCTGGTATTAAAAGAGCATAAAGAAATATCTTGTGTATATCCTCCTTATTAGGATTATAAAGATCTGTGCTAATATGTCTGCATATGAAACTAAGTGTCAAATTATGTGACAACAATGCATCTCAGGCTTTTTTATGGAGTACATTCAAAGATTTGCACACATTTTCACGACTTTTCCAAAAATAGCAGATCTACAAGCTCACAGCGTGGCACCGAGTGCCGCGCTGCGAGCTTGTAGATCTGCTATTTTTGAAAAATCGTGAAAATTAGAATTTTGACCCGATTCTATAAGTGTCTTTTGAAACCTTCTAAGGTTTTTTGAAAAACCTATGTTTCTATGTCAGCAATCTGGCCAGTCATTGTCAAAGAAAAGGTCCTTTTCACTTCACTGGAGCTCAGTTAGTCTGTTCTTGAGAGACTACTATGTCAGTGGTTCTCATAATACCCCCAAAATGATATTTATTTGACCACGGACCCCCATCTCAAAATATCTAGTTCCAGGGACCACCCAGAAGCAATATTTGAGTTACAAATGTTCGCTTTGAAAATAAATATATTCAAAGATTTGCACACATTTTCACGACTTTTTCAAAAATAGCAGATCTACAAGCTCACAGCGCTGCACTCGGTGCCACGCTGTGAGCTTGTATATCTGCTATTTTTCTTCTGCTATTATATTTAAAGCATAAAATATTGCGTCATATTGTGTTCAGGCCTAAATGGGTTAACTGAAAACCAATGTCAATTATATCAGCAATCTGTCAATTGCATAGTAATCATGTATTAAAGCTATTCAAAATGGATAGAATCTTGATTTATTTTTTAACATAAATGTAAAAAATTCAAATACATTTTTAATCTTTTTTTTTTTTTTTTTTTTTTTCACGGACCCCCTGCAGTACCTCCGCGGACCCCCTAGGGATCGCGGACCCCCTGTTGAAGACCCCTGGCCTAACTATCAAACACTATCAATCATCCTAGCCTTGACACCAGACTCCATTTATTCAACCCCAAATTCATGCTAATTACAAAGCTGGCAGGACAAGTCACCCCACGAAGTAGCAAAAACAAACACACACACACAACATTGCAAAACACACCACAGCCCAGTTTTAGTGTGAGTTCTCCACACATCCAGCTGCTTACTGCCCATCCCCGTCTCAGCTAATCAACGAAATCAGATTCAGCTGGTGTCAATGAGCGAGTGCGCTGCGCTGCACTGCACTCGCCAGTGCAGTGGCGTCAGTTCAGCAAAAGCTAAGGTATGGCAACATGACTGTTGTCTGGTCTTTTACGTGAAGGCACGCATGCAACACACCAGTCATGTTGCCAAACTATTAGCTACATGCACGATGGATTTATAAGTACATTTTATTATTTCCCCCTGTAATCAAGGTATGGTACCATACCCATGTGTGCCTCTGTAGCCTACTGCTCTGTGCCTCAATGATCGCATGATGTCGCATCCATCAGCTATGCTCTCTGTCTTGCAGTGTTGCAGATAGACAGGACATTCTTTCCGACTTTATATTATATATAGATTAACATCACTGTGTTACAAACAAATATACCAAATCGTTTGAAAGATTACCTTATGCTGTGTAGACTCTTCTCCTGCCTTCCTCCATGAGACTACTTCCTTGTTGTGGAAATGCACTGCTGAATGCTGCGCGTAGATTGGCTAAAGTGGCACGTGATAGGCAGCACGCCATATGATTGGCTATAGGAGTGTGAAAGCAGCGCTAACACACTGATCTGCAGTTGCATTGGTTTGGTCAATGGGGGGAGGTAGAGGGAGATTCAGTAAACACTCCTTAAACACTCTTTTCATGTTTTTCTATCTTTGTGGGGACTTTTCTAAAAAACCGTGTGGAGCTCAACAGGCATGTCAGCAATGCTTACTCTCGATTTAAACGATAAACGGTGTGGGGACCCGCTTTTGGGTCCCCACACCGTTTTGGGTCCCCTGTAGGTGACTGTGTTGTCAGATGCCTGTCCCCACGAAGTAGCAAAAACAAACACACACACACACACACACACACACACACACACACACACACACACACACACACACACACACACACACACACACATACACACAGTGAGAAATAATAGCTTCCTGTCCTGAGGAGGGAATATCGATTGAGGCCGGCTGCGTACAGAATATCGATTTACACATTTAGAGTTTGACTGGACCCGTGTCGGCCATTTGGCTGTCATTAGTAGCAAAATGGTCATAATTTATGACATAACCTCGTCCCAGGAGACATCAAACAGACCGTTATGTCAATATAGAGGAGACAGGAGGTCGAGTGTTTGATGATGCTATTCAGCTTTGTTCAATTAAAAATAGAAAAACTCATGTCTCATTTCACAAGAGTTCAAAATGTATACAAGGAAGTGGGGAGATGAGGCTGTATGGCAGTATTTGAGATGAATCCACTCAGTTCAAAGAGTAATGTTATGCAAAACTTTAGAATTGATACTCTGCCCCCACCCTCTTTGTGTACCTTTCGACACGCTTTCTCACATTCACTCACACTCACATGCTCGTTGGGAGTGTCAATTAAGCACTGAGATGTCTAGTAATTAATTATCAGGTGATTAACAGATTGTCAAACAATGTACAACTATGTAATCTTTTGATATGCACTAATGGACTTTAAACAGTTAGTCACACAAGCACGCTCGCACGCACAGACACATGCATGCACACACACAGACAGACAGACACATGCGTGCACACACAGTCAGTTAATAATAAAACAACATTAGAAAGGAGATGAGACATAAATACTCCATAGGCCTTTCATTATTTGTAAATCATTGATGAGAGAGAGAAATGATTATGAGTGATGGAAAGAGGGATGAATATGGAGGGTGAGGTGCTGAGACGGGGAGGTCAGTACAGGAAAGAACGGGAAGTAAAGCGGGGAAATCTCGCTCTTTCGAACGACCGTCATTTCGACAAAGGAGCGTCGGGAGGGTTAGCGACTCACCCCACGGAGGTTAGGTTAAGGTGAAGAGCTATCACCTCACCGTGGTGTAGTTTTCTAGCTACAGTATCACCTAAAAATGTATAACAAAGCCTATGTGATATATAGAAAACTACACCGTGGTGAGGTGATAGCTCTTCACCTTGGACTATGATAGAGGCTTTAGGGTAAGTGTTAGAGTTGGGTGTCAAACAGGTGACAGGTAGTAACAGCGAAACGCGTTTGGGGATTCCAGATTTAGATGTTCTCCTACGCAGGTATACAAGAGTATGCTTTTGGTTCATCTACATTGTTGCAGCAAAAACAACAATAACAAAGAGACAACAAAGAGAACTATGTGTAGTACACACCCGCATGCACGCACGCACACACACACACACACACAGACAGTTACCCTGAATTAATCTGCTGCGGACTTGAGGCATGGAGAAGCCGCTGGAGGCAGTCTATTAAATCCAATGTTATTCAGCTCTCCATTTGGATTAAGGAGCACAGGGATGGAGATTAAAGAATGCAGTGGACACATTACAATGCACACACTAACCCGCTCTGTAGCTCTTAAGTCACCTCTGTTCCTGTACAAAGCAGCCAGCATACGGTATTATGTGTTGTGGTGTCATAATACCTCATAGGAGTTTTATCACATGAGTAGAGAACAACAACACACTTTCACTGTGTTTTCATTTGAATATTGTATGCATTTAAACACACCTTTGCATAATAACAATAGGCAATAGTTTAATATATATTCATGTATAGCCTATGGGTGCTAGATTGAATTAGATATAGATTATGAAATAGTTCATGTCAAATGTACATTGTGCTTTTTGATCAAATTATGTACATTTATTACAATAGATTAAAGTGAAATATTCAAATTCAATATATTGTAAATGTTTTCAAAGTGCCTTCCTGCTGTAAGAGACAATATTTATGCTAAAACCCACCTGCTGGTGCCCTAGCTGTTTGAGGGGAGCTGATCCTTTGTAGAGTATTCAGTTTGGTCTCCTATAGCACATTCACTAGCAAAGACCACACCATCAAACAGAGAACCAGTTGAGTTGCATTTATTGAACATAGTGGCATGGAAACATTGTGACATGGAAACATTGTGACATGGGAATGCATTGGGAAAGAGCAACGCCTTGGTGACTGAAGGCGCGGTGCCTTAGGAAGGCGGATGATGAATAATGGAATGAATGATGGAGTGAGTACTGAATGAATACTGGAGTGAATGCTGGGGTGAATACTGGGGTGAATACTGGAGTGAATACTGGAGTGAATACTGGAATGAATACTGGAATGAATACTGGAACGAATACTGGAATGAATAATGGAATGAATACTGGAATGAGTAATGGAATGAATACTGGAATGAATACTGGAATGAATAATGGAATTAACGGTATAGAGCGGGGTGTAGAAGGGCGGTACTGAGTGGAGCGGAGAGGGCGGGGAAGCGGAGTGCTCGGGGCACGGGGCGGGGGGGGCGGAGTGCTCGGGGCACGAGCCCTGGGTGGTCTGGCTCTGGGGCTCTGATTTGCTTGCTGCTGGGCCCGAACAGAGTCCCCAAAAGGAGCCACAATTAACGGACGAGCGCGGAGTGAGCTTGGCGGAGGTCGTGGGCATTGGAGCGGGTGTAAGTGTGGTAAGCGGAAGACGACCATCGACCGAGAATCTGGATGATGTGTTCGGGATACCTTGCCGGGATGCTGTGGACGCTGCACCTATGCGAAAGGAGTGGCCGGAAAGTGCTCGGCTGCGTAGCCGGCCTTAGTTAGGATTGGTGGAGGTGGCGATGGAACCAGGTCCGAGTGATAACGGTGCCGGTTTCAGAAATGAATAGTGGATCGGAAGGTGAAGCGTTTTGGGACCGGCGGGTATGGAGGTGGCGCACGAGTGGCTCGTGGGGACTGAGGGGTGAATTTAGCTTAAAAGGGTAAATGGGAGTCGATGCTCCGTATTGGTCCGTTTTACTGTGCCTGAGCGTGTAAATGGGGAGTGAGGAGGAACGGCCTTGTTAATGATATCTACGGTGGTTTGGTTGTCTGAGTGGATGAGGACGGAGCGGCTGGTCCATTCTGAACCCCAAAGGGAAGCCGCTACAACGACGGGATAAGCTCATACATGGCGGAGGAATGGTGGGGGTCGCACTGGGGATCTGGCGTCTCTTTCGGCCATTCGTCCGTGAACCAGTGCCCACGGTAGTAGCCTCCGTAGCCTACGGAGGGTGCGGCATCAGTGAATAGTGCTCCGTTAATCAGCTGCTTGAGGGTTTGGTGGGGTTGTGGGGGCATGCGATACGGGAATGGGCTCCGCCGCAAAAGGAGCACACGTGCAACAATTTACATGCGGACGAGTTACAGCCTATGTCGTTATAATTGTTGCACAACATTTTTGACCCGGCGAAGAGCACGGGGCGGCCTCGACGGTCCCTGTCCTGGGAGGAGGCTGGGAAGGTGGTGGGACGTTGGGTTGGGGACCTAGCTGGGCTGGTCATGGGCTGTGGGAGTTGTGTGTGGGTCTGTGGTACCTGGTGGGACGATGGCCGGGTGAATGAAGTGGGGGCTGTGGGGCGGGAGGTGGCGAGGACGCAAGCAGAGGTGGGGTGGGCCGGGCAGCTGCACAGTTCGCAGGCGATGGCGGTTCTGCCGGCAAAGAGCCGGCAGTACAACTCGGAGTCCAGCACACCCCAGTAGGTCAGCTGGTTCGACTGCTGGAGTCGAGCTGCCGCCGTCGCTGCGAACTGCCTGTGATAGTGGTAGAAAAGGGGGCCCGAGAAGCGAATGGCTAGGTCCATGATTATTTGCAAATAATCGTCCAGCTCCTGCCTGCGGTAGGGGAAAATAGAACAAATGACATTCCGGTAGATGGAGAAGGCCAGGACGAACTCTGTGGGGGAGAGAATGGTGGGGTTAGTGGAGGAGTTGAGGTCGCGGAGGGTGAAAGACACCCCTCCGCAGTCTACGGTCCTGGCCTGGTGGGAAAAAGCAGAGGGTTTAATTAAGGCAGCTAGGTCCACGTCCGTACCCTGGAGGATCTGGAGGCGAAGTGTGTTTGAAACCGGCATCGGGTTGGCGGCGATGGCTGAAGGAGGTACGGGTGCGGGCAGGGCTGTGGAGAGGGAAAAAGAGTATTGAGGTATGGGGGTATGGACGTGGGCCTGGGCTATGGGTTGGTAGGATGGGGGGGGAGGGGGGGCCGTTTGGAACTGCGGGTTGAAGTGAACGGCCTGATTGGTCATGGCAAGGGGGTGGAGGATGGGTAGTAGGGCCTGAGCTTGAGGCAGTGTGAACTGGTTAACCGTGGAGGGGGGAGGGGGGGCGGTTTGGGCCTGGGGTTGAGGAAATGTGAACTGGCTAACCATGGAGGGGGGAGGGGGGGCGGTTTGGGCCTGGGGTTGAGGAAATCTGAACTGATTAACCATGGGGGGGGAGGGGGGGGGCGGTTTGGGCCTGGGCTAGAGGAAGTGCCTGGGCTTGAGGAACCATGGAGGGGGGAGGGGGGGGCGGTTTGGCTCTGAGTTGTTTGAAACGTGGCCTGGTTGTGAGTGGGGGGGGGAGGGGGGGGTGCTTGTGTTTGGGGCGGGTGGAATGGCGGCTTGGTTGGCCTGGGGGGGGGGAGGGGGAATGGTGGATGAGTGAGCAGGGGTTTGAGCTTGTGCAGACCCCTGTGCATACATATTAAGTAAGTGAAGCAGAGGGTAAGAATACGTGGATGGGGATACGGGATCTGGTGTTAACGTGGTGTTAGTGTTTACAATGGGGGAGGATGAATGATTCGTTTTACGAGCAGCTTTTCTAGGGGGGGGGGGGCGGGTGGCGGAGCGTGACAGGGTTTCCCTGGGGCTTCCCTCTGACGCGCCTATGGGTCTCGTGTCATCAGCGTGCGACGGACCAGGCGAGGAGGGAGCTTGCATAGCAGTACAATACAAATCAAAAAGGACGGACTTGGTTGCGGTGCGGGGAAATACTACTTTGCAATAAGTCAGGGATTTCTGTAAACCAGCTACGGTCCAATCATTAATAGAAAGGGAAGAAGTGACTGACCTGGAGCATGGAACAGAGGTGGCGGAGCGGGTTCGAGTGTATGGACCGAGAACGGTGGCGGCGGTGGGGCGGTGAGTAGAACGGTGGGATGAGGCGGGCGGGGATGGTGTGGAATGGTGGCTCCTTGCTGGGGTGGTTCTCGGCCCGTGGTGTAGTTCCGCTGGGGTGGGGGCGAGGGATGATGGCGGCGTGGCGGTGGTGGAAGCGGTTGTCGTGGTTGTTGTGGCGGTGGTGGCTGTGGCTGTGGCTCTTTGCCTGTTGAGGAAACGCCTGAGATCCGCTGTTGGTGGGATTTCGTCCTCAGAAGCGAGCAATTCCATAGCTTCGTCGGCGTCCATGATTGGAAGTTAGGTATGATGTCGATTAGGACAAGTTGTCGATTAAGACGAGAAGGTTTTTGTACTTGCGTACGGGTGCGTGTCTCTCGGTAATGCGAGAAACTGAGCATGAATGCTGCGGGCACGGCCGGGTTTAAATACGGCGCTTGATTGCTTGGTAGGAGGAGATAAGGGAGGAGTTGTTATCAGTGAGATCTGAGGCAGGTGAGGTAGGGAGGAGAAAGGTAGGTTAGATTGGAGGCGTTAGAGAAGGGAGGAGATAGTTCTCCGGTGTGGTCTGTACTCCTGAACTTTTGTTGTCCCAACAGCATTTATAACACACACCTAATACTGCATGTTGTCTCTCATCCACAACAACCTAATATGTGTAAATGCTGTATGTTACACATCATTAGTTTATGACAGCCGACATGTTATGTATAAGTGTGTTACTGTAACATGTAACATGATTAAGGAAATGTATTGTTGTATTGTTCGTTTTGTCGTCAACAATATACTGTACTGTAGCCTATATACTGTACGTACAAATGTTGTATTTAATGAGCCTATACTATGACAAACTTTTATTTTCTTACTTGGGCTTCATTGTATTACATGGGAAAAGCATTGAAAGCTGAATTTGCTGAACAGTTCAACAGAACAATCAGAGATTGTAATCTGCTGTGAAAATGACATGATGTCTTTGTGCTGAGAGGTGGAAAGGCTTGTTTAACAGCAGGTTGCTGTGTCGGCGAGGTACAGCGGCGACAATCACGAGGAAGCCCGGAAAACAGAGCTTGCAAATGGAAAGAGCAAAGAACAAATCAATCCAAATCTACAGTATAGAACGCAGGGCTGACATCCTAATTCATTCTAGAAAACTATAGCATGCTAGAACGTGAGCTGGAAAACAATTACAATTTATTTCTCTTGTTGCAAAATAAAATAATATAGTGAATAACAAAACACACGCAGAGGGTATTCCTTACATCATCTGCAAGCATGGGAGTTTCACTCAGAAAGAGAGAGTAGAATATTAAGAGGCAACGAGGAAGAGGAGCACAGAGATTGAGAGAGATTGAAGGAATGAGGAACTGTATTTATTTAATCTATAATTCTTGCCCTCAGGCACTCTCTTTTAACTGAGCCTCACCAATCATTTTCATTATCTGCCATCACTCTGCTCATGCAGTCAACACCACCAACCATGTTCATTTACATTTACATGTACTTCTAGGTACTCAGAAAGACTAGGAGATGGAGGGAGAGAGAGAGAGAGAGAGAGAGAGAGAGAGAGATGGAGGCACAAAATGAAAGGAACGGATGGAGAGGAAGTGGGAATGAAAATGATTAAGAGAATGGGGGAACAGGATAAGGGTTGAAAGCAAAATAGGACGCCGGAAAGCCAAGGAGATTTCATGGAGGAAATCAAAGTGAACAATCAGAGCTCTGGGCTTCCCTCAGCGCTTCAGAGGACCATCATCATGTATGAATAAATAGAAAGACGTGACATCACAGACTGGCATGATTAAAAAGACCCCCCCATCCCCCCTCCTCCTCCTCCTCCTCACTGCTGACAAGACATCTGGGAGAACCAACTCATTAACATCAGGCTGCCGGCCTTCCCTTCTAGGCCCCCAAATGTCTGGGCTCTGATGCGTGGCCTACATCTGGCCTACATCTTGGAAGTTTGTTCTATGGGCTCTGAAGCGTGGCCTACATCTGGCCAACATCATCAAGAATGTATGGCTGCAGGGGTGGAGTCACCTCTCTCAGCAGATCTTTCTTGTCAGACCTCTCGTCTCAGGTACAACGGCAAGTCTACAGGGTCAACTTTGGCTCGCCTGCCTTTTTGGCGCTGCACATCCGGCGGTTTATTGAACACGGAAACTAACATTCCCAAAAAGAGGAATTTTCTGCAATAATAACGCCATACCCGTCTCAACATCATGGCACAAGGCGCCCAAAGTTTGTTGTACGCCCAGGGTCACATTGGCCAACACTCTAAAAACTGCTGGGTCAAAAACAACTCAACTTGGGTCATTTTTGATCCAACTCACGGGTCAAATAGGGACCAAT
>NC_137823.1:43304666-43322166 GCF_963921795.1 Nannobrachium achirus
CTGGTGTCTCTTCCATGTGTGTATGCATGCATGTTGTCCTATGTTTGTGTGTGTGTTGCACAAGTCCATGTGTTCCTGAGTTTGTGCGTGCGTGCGTGCGTGTGTGTGTGTGTATGTGTGTGTGTGTGTGCGTGTGCGTGTGCGTGTGTGTGTGTGTGTGTACATTAAGGAGACAGCAGAAGTCAGACTCTCCACAATCCAGTCCCAGCCAGCTGTCAGCAGCTCTACTCTGCACTGCATGAGTTCCACACACACACACACACACACACACACACACACACACACACACACACACACACACACACACACACACACACACACACACACACACACACACACCTTGCATCTGCTGCTCTGTTCATCTCCAGCCAACGCAATTAAGGGAGCGGCCCGCTTTTCTAAGGGTCACCGTTGATCCGCCGGTGGTCCTGGGATTACCGGTGAAACCGGCCAATCATGCTTCAGATCGCTTAATTGGCTGCTGTGATGCGAGGACCTGAGGGAATGACTGTGAGAGGGGGGAAATGGGCATTTTAATAAATCGGTACTAAGCACTGCACAGAAGCAGGGGAAAGTAGGATCGGGGGAGGTTGCACCTACATTTCGAGGGTTGTTTCTAGGGATGTCCCGATACCACCTTTTTGCTGACCAAGTACAAGTACGAGTACTTCATTTGAGTACTTGCCGATACCGAATACCGATACTGTAAGTTACGTTTCTGTACAAGTGCTTAAATAGTGTGGCGCTCCAAAATAAAATGCTTTAAATAATGATGTTGTCATGCCTAGAGTGAGAGAAGGTGAAAACACTGTTCATTAGTTGAACTAACACACACAAAACTGTGATAAGATAAGAATTATGATACATAATTCATGATTTGTGTATGAGGCTCATATGACCATATAATATATATTATGAACTGAGCTTACAGTATAGAGACCACATTTTGGTCGGATACTGTAGGATCAGGCAAATAGATTACAGGTCATAGTAACTTTGGTTGCCCTGACTACGAAATCATGATATACTGTATGTCACTAGTGGTGGAAAATTACCAACACTACGTGTCACTTTCTTCACTGACTTCCTTGTTATGATCTGGGAACCAATCCATGAGTCCCACGATTCTTACTGTCATAAACTGTACTCTTTATATACTGTTCTCCTCCATCTTGGAGGAGAGAGAGATTTAGAAAGCTGCCGCTATGGTAGCTCACTGTTTGTCTCCTCTGTCTGACCCTCTCTAAATACAGCAATCTAAAAGATATAGTCCTTTGGTCTCTGTGTTTTATTTTAACTATGGATTTATAGATCCATATTTATCTTTAATAATTTATCTAATAATAATGGTCCTTCTCGACTGGAAAAGCTGCGGTGCGTTTGACCAGCCAGGGGGGGACTTGAGGACCGGTACTGTACGGTCCTTCTCTCACCAGGGCTGGCCAAAACGCTCCGACACGCTTTAAAAGAACCAGGAAAATCTCTACATTGCTGTATTTTCAGACAAAGGTTTTTATTGGACAACAGTGTTATCTGAGTTTTGGATTAATGTGGACCCGCGTGGACATCCATCAGCACCGGACCGTGTGACGAAGGGTTGGATATCTCCACCGATGCTAGCCGTGTGCGGTGCTTTGGGATCTCCACGCCTGGCAAATTCCTAAGTTATTAAGATAAGTACATATTTACTTAGTCCCCGTAACGTGTCGTGTCTTTGAATTTTGAATTAACAATGTTAATGTAATGATAATTGATATGATTTGTGAATTATGTTCTCCCTCCGTCTGGAGGAGTCGGAAAGCTCCTAAATAATGTTTTGGTTTGACACGCGTCGTAAATTAATCCTTATCTACTAGATATAGAATGGTCGTAAAACTCTTTGTTTCACCTCACAAAGTTTCAGGGTGTATGTACAACACCTTAAATCTATTTTTTATCTTTCTCTCCGTTTGGTTTCTCTCCCTCTCATTGTCCATGAGGAAGTAGAGACAAATATTTTCATACTTTAACTTTTTCGGTACAGTCGTCGTCTTCCACAAGTTTTGTCATTATTTGTTTTGTCTGGATGAATGGTCATTATTTGTTTGCTTTAGCCTAGGGCGAGGCTTATAACCTAGGGCGAGTACTTCTAGTCGGCCTGAATTTAACATGTACTTCTAGTCAGTTGTGGTTATAGCTTGTTTGTACTTCTAGTCAGCCTGAATTAACGTGTACTTCTAGTCAGTTGTGGTTATAGCTTGTTATTGTTTGTCAGTATTTGTACTGTTATGTCTGGACCCTATGAATGGTCAGTATTTGTCAGTTTATTACTGTTATGTTCACTGTACCGATTAATCTGTGTTTATTTGGGTCTCTCAGTTTCATGGCTTTGCGCCAAGCCATTGGAAAATGAAAAGCAATATTTTATCTTTGACTATGGACCAGTTCTGTTTTCTGTAATATTAAGTACTTTTAAGACGTTTTAAAATGTCTCTGAGAAATTAAAGTTAAGATTTAAGATTAAGAATAACTAACTCAAATTATTGATGTCTAAATTAATTTAATATGTTGTAACGTCAAGTTTTAAACCCGACCAGAGGCTTCTGGCTGTGTCCGAGTATAAATTGTCATTTATTTGATGACTTTTCTGTGAGAATGAATTTACTGTACTGTATGTGTGTGTGCGTGCCGTTCCAATACTGTATGTGTGAGTGCGGGCATGCGCATGTGTGTGCGTGAAGTCGCTTTAACCCCTTATCGCTTTTCACTCTGTCTCTCCTCGTGAGTGTGTGTGTGCACTTCTGAGTGCAGCGTATGTGTGTGACTGTGTGCATCTGCCAAGGTCAGATTGTTTTTGTGTGATATCTGTTGTTTTGGGAACACAAGAGTGTTTTGACCTCCTCTCTTAGTTTTCGTCAACATTCTAATTGTTTTCTTTCTAAAGTATTTTGTTGATGTTCTATCCTGTCTTGTTATGATAAACACTTTAAGAAAAACTTCATTACCCATAAATCTCTTGTTTTGAAACTTCCTGTTCCCTGGTTACCATAACAACCTTTAGATTCCATTGCTGGGAAGGACACAAGGTCGCTTCTCGCCCTTCAGGCGTTTTACTTATCACTGACACTGTGCAGCTCTCCCCCGTCCTCACTGCTACTGTACTGTATACTGTAGTGTATGATTCAAAGCCCTTTTTAAGGATTTAAATAATTTAAATTATTTTATTTAACTTCTATGTCACATCTATATTGATGTGCCAAAACGGGGGAGTGTTTAAGGATTAATTTTGATTTAATTTTGATTTGTTTTTAATTAATTTAATTTGGTTTTTCATTGATTTAAGATTTATTTGAAACTTAATTTGAAATATTTCTGTTTACATGGGCGGAGACTGGACGGAGAGAGGATATGCAGTGTGGGGAAGGAATCGGGTCACCGGAAATCAACCACGACTGAGGCGGGTGCAGACGAACCACCACCTGGACAGGCCAGGACAGTGCATGCCAATCCACCGCATCGGCACGAGTCAATCGTGCCTGGTCGGTGAGTTTCTGTTGCACTGTTGAAGTTATGCCATGTAGTACAAACACTATCATGAAGAATTAAGTTGTCGTGAACAAATAAACTGGCCAAAGGTTCTCTGCTCCGTAGGAAACACCTGAAAGAAGACGCAATCTAAGACCCAGAAGAACCCACAGCTACTGCATGTCCTCACCTCACGTCTCTCCAAGCCCCACCTCATCATCACCATCATCGTCATCATCGTCATCCGATCACTGGACTTAAGGACTTTTTAATTCATATTTTCTTTTTTCATTCTTTATTCTTTCTTTTTATTTGTTTATTCAATTTTAATTCTGTCTTCATTCATCTGTAAAAAACGATGAAATATTTTTATTGGTGTCATGTCTCTTTAACTTTAAGGATTTATTACAGTCCTTTTAGAAAATTTGAATTTCTAAATATTATTAAAGTCTTCATATTATTATTATTATGATTACCCTGATAAAATGTTTAATATGGAGGTCATATGAACCTCATACAAAAATTAAAGGGTAGATTGATAAGATAAGAATTATGATACATAATTCATGATTTGTGTATGAGGCTCATATGACCATATAATATATATTATGAACTGAGCTTACAGTATAGAGACCACATTTTGGTCGGATACTGTAGGTTCAGGCAAATAGATTACAGGTCATAGTAACTTTGGTTGCCCTGACTACGAAATCATGATATACTGTATGTCACTAGTGGTGGAAAATTACCAACACTACGTGTCACTTTCTTCACTGACTTCCTTGTTATGATCTGGGAACCAATCCATGAGTCCCACGATTCTTACTGTCATAAACTGTACTCTTTATATACTGTTCTCCTCCATCTTGGAGGAGAGAGAGATTTAGAAAGCTGCCGCTATGGTAGCTCACTGTTTCCTCTGTCTGAATCCTCTCAAATACAGCAATCAAAGATATAGTCCTTTGGTCTCTTTGTCTTATTTTAATTATGGATTTATAGATCCATACTTGTTTAACATTAATATTAATTTACATTTCAAACTGGGTATTAGGACTTTTGATATGTTATTACTAACATACTGTATATATGAAACAAAATGGTATCTGGCGCTGCCGTGAGCAATATCGGACGATTACGAGTACAACAAAATAGGCTGGTATCGGGGCGAGTACCGATACTGCGAGTACCGATACCGCATCCCTAGTTGCTTCTCGTTGTATTGCGTGCAACACCCACGTGCGACTAGGTGTAACTCAAGCTTTTGCCAAATTCCATTCCAAGAACTTCAAAATGTTGAACTCTGCACTCAAAATGCAGCCCACTGGAATCAATGCGGGTCTATTAGCACTGCAGGATGGAACTTGACGACATCAAACTGACAAAAGAAAAAGTACTGCAGAAGGGTTTTAAAAAGGTGTCTGGTACACGAGTGAAAACAACACACAATCACGCACTCACTCTCCCACCCACACACACGGGCACACACACAAGCAAGCACACGAACAAGAATCAATACAACCACCTTTAGCGCATGCACAAATGTGCGTGCACACACACACACACACACACACACACACACACACACACACACACACACACACACACACACTTGAGATGATCAGGTAGTATTGACGAGCTCCTGGCCCCAGTTGAATGTAAATAAGTGGTGGGCAGGAGCCAGGAGGAGGGAGCAGGGAGAGGAGGTGATTAGGAGCAAGGAGCTATTGTTTATTGTTTTTAAAGGAGTAGTTCAACCCAAAATGTAATTTTTTTTCTATTGATTACTCACGCTATGGAGACTTGAGTTCAATACTATTTTTATTTATTTTTTTGTCGCATTCCTAGGCTAAGACAATAATTTGATTACACACACACACAGAGAGAGAGAGAGAGAGAGAGAGAGAGAGAGAGAGAGAGAGAGAGAGAGAGAGAGAGAGAGAGAGAGAGAGAGAGAGAGCACACAAAGGGATGTGACACTGGCTTGTTAGCACTGGGCCTGATACGGTGACTGACAGATACACCAGCCAATCAATGAGGTCCAATCAATATGTGACAGGTCCAATCAATGATGTCACTGCTTGAAGCACACACACACACACACACACACACACACACACACACACACACACACACACACACACACACACACACACACACACAACTGTAAAAATAAAGAACCTGTGTTTCAATGGATCCATTGTAGTAACTATTTAGTCACAAGCTTGTTAATACTTTTCAAATTTTATAAAACAATCAACCAATTTCACTAAAAATTATGTGTTCAAAACTAGTGAAAAAGGCTGATCTGATCAGCTCTTTTCACTATTTCTGTGCAACACTGTTATTATGACAAAGGCTGGCATTCATTTACAAACACACACAGCAGAAGTTCATTTTCAAAAGACGCCAATGAAACGGGTGAATGGTCAGAAACTCAAGGGGCACTCGTTGTTTATTAGTATTATTGTTTTATTTCTGCAATATGCTGGCAGATTATCATAGACGGTTTTGGCTGAGGACATTATGTGGTAGAAATCTCATTAATCCCTCTCTGATGGACAACAAACACAAACAGTTGGAAATTAATTCATGGAGAGAGATAGCACAATCAAATTTCGCCTCTGCGGGGTCCCTGGAACTAAATATTTTGAGATGGGGGTCCGTGGCCAAATACATATAATTTTGAGGGTCATTCACATTCGGTGCCGCGCTGTGAGCTTGTATATCTGCTGTTTGGTTCTGTTTGGTGCGACACCCCTGCAGCCACCTGACCACGTAGCCCGGCAGCCTCGACTACTGTACAGGAATGTCATCCTAGGCAGATTTTGTAGTTTGTTTTTCAGTTCAGTTTAAAAACTACAGCAGGTTAAAAACATGGCAACACAGCTGCACAAAACAAATTAATTAATGGGTGTTAATTATAGACGGTATTGACACACCTAAATCTAACACACCCATTATTAATTTGATTTGTTGCAGCTGTGTTGCTTATTTCACCGTGTACTAATAGTAGGACGTTTTTCACCTGAAGTGAAACAAACAAAAAAACAGCCTAGGGAGCAGTGTTAATTAGTTAACTTGTTTGGTTTCGGCAAGCCGGAAAAAGTTCTACTTTGTTTAAAGTCACCATTACACACACACACACACACACACACACACACACACACACACACACACACACACTTGTGCATCTCCTGTAGCTCTCAACCAGATACAGCAGGATCTCGTAATCCTGAGATCTACAGTACAGCTACAAGGAAATAATAATGAGGTAACACACACGCACACACTCCACTAAGAGATAATCAAGTAACACACAAGCACATGCGCAGAATACAATGTAACCAAGCTGATAGTAAATCATGTAATCATGTAAGACCTCCCCCCTGCGCAAGTGCACACACACACACACACACACACACACACACACACACACACACACACACACACACACACACACCACTCTGCGAAGAGATAAGTGTCTTCCATCAATTCTACCTCCTTGTGTTAACAGATAAGTAAGTGTGCCATGCATCTTTATGTATGTGCCCTCAGCGTTGCTGTTGAATTATCCGTTTTATACTCCTACTGTAGCTGTTGCGTTGTGACCTCTCAACGCTTTCCACTGCCAGATATCCCACAATCCATCCTGGCAAGGGAGGTCACTTCTGCTGTCACAACATCCTTCTGTTTCACTACAGCTGTTTACAGTAAGTGAAGTTTCCATGATGTGCATATGTCTCTGTACGGTAACAGTAAGAGTGAGCCATAATGAAAAGTGGGCACCTCGATGTAAAATTGGTTTAATTATAGTGAAGGGTACTAATCTAGTATTTGAACAAATTGCCACAAATTGCTACAAAACCAGTATTTCCTATCATTTTGGGCTTAACCCATTTAGGCCTGACCTAGGTTTTATGAAAATACATATTCAAAAAGATATTTTAAAAAGATAAAAATATTCTAAAAAACATATTCAAGAAAATATTTTTCAAAACTGTATGTTGCTAGTACTACTGTACATGTACTGTACTACTCAAAAAATGTGTTCCCGGCCTGAATGGGCAAGATGTTGAATGATAAAATGTAGGTCTGATAATGATGTACCGTGAATGTTCAAATATAATAGGCTACATTACTTCAAATATTTTATTCAACATTTTTGACAATATAGCCAATTTTACGTCAAAGTACCCACTCTTCTTGTTCCCTTCTTTACCAGGCGGGTGTAAGGGGCCGTGTGACATTGTCCATGCCTTTTGAGCTGAGGTGTGCCGTGGATATAATGTCCACAGTAGATATCATGTCCATAGTGGCACCTAAAGCTCTTTGAACCGTTTTCATACCTGTAGTGTTATGTGTCCCCCAGGGCTCTGTTGCTCTCTGGTTGAAGGCGTACAGGGCGTAGGGGTCATCTCCTGGCCTCCAACGATTCACGCTCAGGTAAGTCCTCTCACCGAAAGCCTCCAGCATGTCCTCCCACTCTGCATGATCTGAAGACTCAAAACAACAATGTTAAAAAAAACACATCGGGCTTTCCATCTGGCAATGCTTCTGGCTTTCATAAAAAGCTAAGATTGCATTTGAAATCTTGTAGAATATTGAAATATCAATCTATGACGTCTAAATATATTATATCAATGTCTGAGACTTTTGTTATAATTGCAACAATTTAACCACAAGGACTCTAGTGTCCCTATTCTGGGCATGTCTGTCTTCATAGGCGAACATTCAGGGGAAAATAGGCAAAGACTTTGAGAAAATAGCACATCTAAGAACATCTAAGCTCACATTGCAGCACACTGTGAGCTTGTAGATTGGCTATTTTCGGTGGTGAGATTTGGTGTAGAGAAAAAATACAGACCCCTGGGAAAGTCAACGAAGTAGGCCTATAGGGTTTACAGCAAGGGTTAAGCTATAGCTCAGTGTTATCTATGTTGAGACTGAGAGATTGTGTGACAGTGAGGCTGTCAGCTAAAGCAGAGAGTTAGGTTAACTGTGAATGTCTGTGATACATATTTTATCATCCCCTTATATAGTCTTGCTTGCTCCTCCACACATTACCCATTCTATTCGTCTATTGTGGGAACAGACAACATACAGTAGAACTTCTCCATAAAGGAGGACAATCCACACCCTTTGTTGTCTATTCTTTTATCCAGGAATGTAATGGATTCCATGTGATTCCATGGCAGATCTACAAGCTATCAATCTATACGGTAAAAGTAAGAGTGGGCAATAAGAAAAAGTGGGCACCTCGGTATAAAAGTGGTCTTAATAATGTCAAAGCATGTCCCCCCCAAATTGATATGTATTTGGCCGTGAACCGCCCATCTGAAAAGGTTTTGCGCCAGATTTTTCCAAAAACTGTACATAACTCATGGCTCTGCCACTTTTGAATAGCTAACATAATGGATACAGTTGTCACAATTATTGTGATTCTATATTAACTATACTTTTGCTGGGGATCCCCTGGAATAGTTATGCATGTTAACATACCCAAATGGAGCAGCAGCCTTCTCAACATTATGAAATCCTAACCCTAAAGAGATTAGAGACAGAGGCACTATTTAAAATCTTTAAACAACCATGATTTACTATGGTGATACACACTCCCCCCCTTTCTATATCTGAAGGCAGCATTCAAGAGAATTGCCTTTTCCAAACTCCCCAGAACTTTTATGTTGACAGAATTGCCCTCTGTGTATAAATCCATGCCGTATGGCTTGATCATACTTGGTTGAGCATGCACAACGAAAATAGCAGATCTACAAGCTCACAACGCGGCAGGCATTGTGAGCTTGTAGATCGGGTATTTTAGGGTTTCGAAATGTCAAACAAAATTCTGTCCAAAAGTGCCATTTTACAGATTTCAGCCCCCGCCCCTCTAGCATTCTCTACACGTCCCTGTAAACAACACTTAAATAGTAAATACATCTCTGTTTTAACCCAACCTAACCTTTCCAGTGCACCATTTATCGCAATCTTTAAGGCATGTAATTGCATTTTATTTTTCCATGAAACTTTCTTATTGATTGATTATTGTGCTTTACTGTTTTCTCTATATTTTGCTGTGTGGCCATGGAAGCATCCTGGTCATTCTTCATGCACTATGACTACAATATCACTAATCTGGGAACCCATTCAGTAAATAAAATGTTTCTTTGTTTTTGCCTCGCCACCTCCTTTTTTGTGTAGAAACGTTTCAAATCAAATCAAATCTATAGCACATTTCCAACGACCAAGGTCAAACCAAAATGCTACACAGAGCATATTAAAGCTGACAAAGTTGTTTTCTGCTGACATAGGCTGATCTTTTGGTGATTAGGGACCAGCATTCCTGGTGATGCCAGTGGTGATGTCACTGGCATGCTCCCTAAAGAAATCTAGTCTCTGTGACACTTCTAGGGGTTGCTGTGACGCTGTCTGCCTCCAAAACTATTCTTTTAGTTGTGAGAATCTCTGTCATTGGTCCAGAAAGTACAGCCTGCTCGCGACTAACCAGTCAGGGTGCCTCTCGTTCGAATTGGTCAGACCTGTCTACTGTTTACTATTTGTCGTCGCCATCATGACGCCAACTCACTACTGTCGCGCAGGTCAGAGGACCGAAATGCACCGCATTAACAGAGCATTAGTCTCGTTGGGTGTTATTCAGCTCTGCAACGTTGGAAGCTGGCTATTTCGTCTTCAACCAGGAAGAGTGTCTCCGTCAGGTGGATTATTTTTCATTTCACCCTAGAAATGTATTTTAAGCGTGTGGTGGAGGGCCCAGACTGCGTCCACTAGGTAGAGTAAGCTTTCAACTGTCCACTGATACCTTTGGTTTGATGAGGGGCGAAACAGTTTTTGTTATTTTCGGACCAGACGGCAGGGTTTTCCGGTTTTGACAAGTAATTCGGAGGTAGAGGAACATAGCGTTAGTGAGAACTCCACTAACACTATGGACCAGAGCTAGTCTCTTGTGTGTGTGTGTGTGTGTGTGTGTGTGTGTGTGTGTGTGTGTGTGTGTGTGTGTGTGTGTGTGTGTGTGTGTGTGTGTGTGTGTGTGCGTGCGTGCGTGCGTGCGCGCGCGTGTGTGTGTGGTGGGGGGGGGGGTTAGAATAAAGCTCAGCAGTTCTTCATTGCATGCTGTAGTTTCCCTCATAAACATGAGTGGAGCCTTCAGCAGTATTTCCATACAATGACATCTCTTCACTGCATAACGACCACACCACAGCACACTAGATGAATGGGAAACCAATGCATGTGCACACACACACACACACACACACACACACACACACACACACACACACACACACACACACACACACACACACACAGTATACTGACGCATCACTCGTAGTACGTAATACGTATGCACAGAAACGTACAATACACACCTAACTCACACACAGCCTCAACAATATACCCGCAAGCATACACACACACACGTATCTCAACTCACTAGTGAAAAATGTGCTGGGTCGTGTCAATTATATTGTAATAGAACAATATTTGTGTCAGGGGACGATGTGAATGGAAGGATCCCCCCCCCTCCTCCTCCTTTTTATTCTATCCTTATTCAGAACTACGACTTGCTGATGCGACAGATTGTCCAAATGGGGCCATTAGAGGGACTGGGAATAACTGTGTGCGTGTTTTTGTGTGCGTGTGCTTACTCATGATGTGTTTCTCTGTGTGTGTGTGTGTGTGTGTGTGTGTGTGTGTGTGTGTGTGTGTGTGTGTGTGTGTGTGTGTGTGTGTGTGTGTGCGTGCGTGCGTGTGCTTGTGCGTGTGCGTGTACGCGTGTGTGTGTGTGTGTGCGTGCGTGTGCGTGTGTGACTGCAGCAGGTTGCTATAGCTCTTCCCCTGGTGGCTGTAACAGTGAGGCATGCAAAGCAGACAACAGAGAGAGAGAGAGGGAGGGAGACAATGAAGAGAGGAGAGAGAGGAAATGGCGGCATGGAGAAAGATACGAGAAGAATCTTTCCCCCATTCACCTCCTATATTGTGTGCGCAAGTGTGTGTGTGTGTGTGTGTGTGTGTGTGTGTGTGTGTGTGTGTGTGTGTGTGTGTGTGTGTGTGTGTGTGTGTGTGTGTGCATGCACGCGTTCGTGGGTGTGTGCAAGTGATTATCTTAAAAAGGTAGTGAGTTATATCTGTGAGGATTTCTGGATACATTCATGCATACTGTACATTCATTACAAGTGATCCCTTTATGGACCACAATGGATTGGAAACAAGACCCTGGGCATTTTTGTGTTATCCTTTTAGCATAACCTCTAACTATATGTACTGTTAAAAATGTAACCCTAAAGTAGGCCTAGGGAAGGGAAGGGAAGGGAAGGGGAGTGGGGTTCAACTTTCAAGTTTTTAAATCTGTGAAACAGATTTTATTAAAGACGTGCGATTGTGCTGAGACATTCAGGCGACCTAGGCTACCTAGGCGACCTATTTGCCTATTGGCTGTCCCCATGTCACATGGTAACCGAGCTAGTTTCATGATTGGGAGCGGCCTTGCGCTGTTCTGGCGCTGTTCTTCTTCTCGAGTTTGGAAAAAAAGGATCCGTTCCGTTTGTCACATTGTCATGATCCTAAAACTATCTAGTTTTAACGTTCAGAACGTTTTCTTTTTGAACAATAAAAACATTGACAGCCAGGGGGAAAAAAATCCATGAAGGACACGGAATGCAATCGTTCACTCGCCGTTGGAAAATTGACTTATATTAGACTATTCTGGATGTGTGGCTAACAGATAACGCTAACGTAAGCTAGCGCTAGCTGCAGGCTAACGCTAGCTAGCGCTAGCTGCAGGCTAACGCAGGCATGTTATACACAATTACTCATGGAATAAAACGGCGACCCAACTCGGAATGCAATCGTTCACTCGCCGTTGGAAAATTGACTTAGACTATTCTGGATGTGTGGCTAACGGCTAACGCTAACGTTAGCTAGCGCTAGCTGCAGGCTAACGCTAGCTAGCGCTAGCTGCAGGCTAACGCACGAGTCACGGTGTGTAATAAATTCACTTCAACCTCGTGTTGAGCAGTTAAACCTATTTGCTACGTACGTCTACAAAAACGTTCATATTTCAAAGATAAAGTGCTTACTGAAGTCTCACAGATGTCACAGTATGGTACGCTCAAGCAGAATTACCTGTATCTTTCGTATTGTTTAATAAACAGCATTTTAATCCGATCAGACGTCATTTTCTGTTGTTTTTCAGCCATGCGACCCCATCGGTTGCGAGGTGTACTGCACTTAGATACATTAATACCTTTTGAAGGAAACGACGACCGATCGGATTAAAATGCTCCTCTTTAAATAATACGATCATTACGGGACATTCTGCTGGAGCGTACCCTATGGTGACATCCGTGAGCCTTCACTAAGCAATTTATCTTTGTAATCTGACCGTTTGTGTAGACGTACGTAGCAAATTGGTTAAACTGCTCAACAGCAGATTGTGTTGAATTCACGGTTGGCGCAGCGTAGCGTCTTTACATTTAGCCCAATAATGCTAATCTACATCAATAACTAAAGTTTAAAACATACATAAACCAATTTAGCCCTATGTTATACCAAGTCTATTTGAAAATAGCCGATCTACAAGCTCACAACGCATTGCGGTGCGACGCGTTGTGAGCTTGTAGATCTGCTATTTTCAAACATTTTGTACTTTTACTTTTGGTACTTTAAGTACATTTGGATACCAATACTTTTGTACTTTTACTCAAGTACATTTTTAATTCTGGACTTTTACTTGTAACAGAGTGATTCTACATTGCAGAATTGATACTTTTACTTAATTATAAAAATGTAGGTACTTTTTCCACCACTGTGTAAACGTTTGTGTTCTCATGCCAATAAAGCTTCTTTGAATTGAAGATTGAATTGAAGATTGCTCCCCATGTGGCGGAGTACACAATAATGGTAAATAAAGTAGCTTACTCTAAAATAATCCATCCATCCATCCATCCATCTTCAACCGCTTATCCAGCATCGGGTCACTGGGGTAACAGTTCCAACTGAGATTTCTAGAGTTCCTTAATAATAATAATTAAAATAAACAATACTAATGATTATAATTGCGACCGTCAGGTCGCAGTTACTATGAAAACCTCCACCGCCTGTCTGTCCGTCAGTCTGTCTGTCACGTCACATCACACTTTTTTGCCCCTATCCATGTGAAATTTTCCACACACAATCCTTGTCTGCCAATCCACAACCTCTACCCTTCCAGGGACCCCCGCAGCTCCAGGGACCCCCGCCAAATTTTTTAAAACACATTTTTGAATACTGCTCCTACAGTTTTTGCCCTAAAATCACACAAATCGCACAGTATGTCTACACTTATCTCATCGACATGGATCTGTCCCATATAGCGCCACCATCAGGTCAATTTTTTAACACATTTTTGGACCTAAACTTTTTTTTTTTTCTAATTTTTTTTTTCAAACTTTCTTTTTTTTCAAAAAAAAATGTTTTCACACTTTTTTTACACTAACGTCAACACACCAATCCACAGATTTTATATTGACTGTGTGTCAATTCTTGTTTTTCCTACAGGGACTGCGGTGCAAGTACAGTACTTCTCAAATCTATTTTACCCATCTAAATATCTACTTTCCCTGCCTTTGGTGGTATTGTTGCCAGCGGCCACACAACATAAGCCTAAATAAAATCAATTGCCCATTGATTGTGTTAAACACAGAACATGAGCTTCTTAAAAAGAAAAACTACGGGTTTGCCGGAAAGACCAAACCCTAAACAGAACTCTGAAATGTTAAAAAATAGTTTGAATTGGTATAATCTTTTCATTTCTTTTAGTTTAATAATCATTTGGTATGTTGATCTTTTATTTTAACTCGTACCGTGACTAGCGAGAATAAACTAATTGATTTGCATTATTCCAAAAAGAACATTAGGCCTACGTCATGTTGTAGTTTGTTGTATCATCAGGTGGCCAGTCTTCCTGTTTCCAGGTTTAGGCCAAGCCTAGACCGGATCACACAGTCTGTTTAAAACGAATACGAAGCTAAGCTTTCCTCCGAGGTGGAAAGTCTGCTGATGCAAGGTTACATTCTTCCTAATTATGCTCCTTGTCTCTATCTCAACACCTCTCATTATGTCTTACACGGACAGACATTCAATTAAACAACCTCAGTCACATACCGCTGGGCAAACAGTGTGTGTGTGTGTGTGTGTGTGTGTGTGTGTGTGTGTGTGCGTGCGTGCGTGCGTGCGTACGTACGTGTTTGTGTGTTTTGTCACCTCCTCCGGATGTTATTAATTCCTTCAGACGAGACCAAATGATACATTTAGAATCACAATGAGATCCCCGAATACTCCTCCACTAACACATATACACATTGTGTAACGTTGTCATATATCATCATATTTGACAATGACTGTTCAGTTGTAAGTCAACTCTTCTCTGGAGATACTGTAAAGTCAATGTTTACATGAATCATTCACACACATCAATCACATCAATCCCTCCATCCCTCCCTCCCTCCCTCTATCCATCTATCCATCCATCCACCCACCAGTGTTGGGGGACACTGATAACCACTTCTATTACAGTTTTTCACGATTGTTAACTCGCGTTTTTCAATAAAATAACGGCTTTCTCAAAACTGAAAACTGTACACACAAAATGCTAAACCTGACACTCCCTTCGCAAGACTCTTTGCCATCAAATCAAAACATGTGTTCACAAAATGGAACTCCTGTTTTCATTTGGTACACAGCCATATCCTCAAATGACACATACCATTCATTGAGTACACACAACTAAGGATTTGCTGCACAACAGCACACTGAAATGCAAAATTGAAAACCCAATCTTAGATATGAAACATACCATAAATGACAATGACTCTGGAGAATGAGCTATTTCTCCTTTTGTATAATGACTTTTTTCATAGTCAAACATAAAACATCGCACAAATATGCAGCCAAAACAAGTTTTCTTGTGGTACATGCTTTACTTTAGATGTAGTGGCAAGTATGCCTGCATACTTGTTTCACCGTCATGAAACTGTACCTTTTCCTATGCAAACTTCTAATAAAGTCTTCAATCAATGCAGTTTTATATAAACTCCACTATGTGGCACTGTCACTTTAGGCTAGGAGCAAATATGCCTGCAGTTCTTTGTAAGCCCTCTGTGTGGCACTGTCACTTTAAGAGTTCCATTTGCTGGGGTCAAGGGTTGCACAGAAAATTCTTGGAAGTCTTGAATGAAAACAAGCAACCTGTGATGTGGAGGATTCTGTGAAGAGATTACCTCGGTAAAAATACTATGCTTTCTTGGTATATTTTCAGATACACATGTACTGTAAACACATTCCTGATGCAGTATAGTCTTATATTTTCTGGGTTGAAGTTAAGATAAGAATGCATTTTGTTTGGTGGTTACAGATTGTAAACAAGAGGTGAAAGCTGTGAACTAGTAGTGCTTTCAACCTGGTTGAGCTTATCTGCCCTCATTGCTCTGTGAGTACTGTTTATTATCAGTGATTGTATTTCTATTTCAACATAATACTGTAAAGTAAGGAAATGTTTGTTCTCATAGCAGATGTTTTACTGACAATGTTATTGTTAATGTTATTCTCAGTGGAGAAGGAGTGAAGTTATAAGGGACCAGTGTGTGTGTGTGTGTTCAATGTGTGAGCTGGCCATCCCAACATACTGTTCATGTTCATATATTAATGTCATCTACTTTTGCTTTATTTGGGAATATCGAAATTGATTATGGTATTTCTCTTTTTTGTTTATTTCCATAGAAAGAGCCACTACCGTATTTTGTTATTATTATTTTTGTGTACTACGTACTGTATACAGATAGCTAAACTTGTGCCAATTTGTATTTTGTTTTATTTTACTTTATTTCTTGGCTGGCATGCCATACCAGTCAAACTGTGGCATAGTTGTTTCTGATATCTACACATACAAAAAAAAAAAAAAAAGAAATACAGTAACAAAGTTACTGATCCCCAGCTTACAGGGAATAAAGAACCCCAAAGATATTGCTGTGTCCTGGGGCATCCGCTGGCCTAGTGGTCAAGGCGCATACCACATATTAGGCTATGATGCCTGCTGGCGTCGCCGGTTCGATTCCCGATCCGGACGACCTTTGCCGCATGTCATTCCCCATCTATCTCCCCATTTCCTGTCAGTCTACTATCCTATCAAATAAAGGCATAAAAAGCCCAAAAAACAATCTTAAAAAAAAAAGATATTGCTGTGTCCTGTGCCACTCCCTATCCACCTGTTTCCGCGGGAGTTTACTGGAGATTATTTGGACCACACTTCCGGTTTTAACAGCAGACATACAAGCTCACGTCGCGTCGCAGATGCAGCCCGTTGTGAGCTTGTAAATCACACTCGGCTGCGGCGCCGGAAGCTCGGTACAACGTCTGCGCAATGCACTATGGGGCGTTGGGAACCTGTGGATAAGCCAGCTACACAGGCATCATGCCTCCGGTTCCTGCCTGGCCAGAGGGCCTCATCCATATCACAGGCTACTGTATGTTCTCCCTTGTGTGTGTGTGTGTGTGTAGTGTTTGGACAACAAGGTGATGTGTAATTGACATCAGACCTGAATGTGTAGAGATTTGAATATTTGCGTGTACCGTCATTACATGAGTTGAAATGGCTTCTGGCCGCTAACTTGAAATTCCCTCACTGGTACCTTGTTGTTGCCACAGATCCTGCTCGCAAAATCCCCAAGTTTAGGTGACGTTACCTCATTGCCAGATCAGTCAGTGTTCCTCCCGGCATCCATTAATGCGAGAATGTTTAATTACACACTATTAAAACTGTTAAACTTGCACGTAGCCCAAAGATATATTCTAAGTTTGGTCTCCATGCGAAGCTAGCCCACACACACACACACACACACACACACACACACACACACACACACACACACACACACACACACACAAACAATAGTAAAAATACATACATACGGTAGTATGTGTGTCGTACATACAGTACAACACATAC
>NC_137823.1:43324666-43347166 GCF_963921795.1 Nannobrachium achirus
AGGTGGGAGAGAGGGCGATGGTGGCGCTATAGTGGAGGAAGGAACACAAGCTGTTTAATCCTCTTGTTAATATTCCTTTTATTCACTCTCTTGGTGAGGAGATTAAGTCCTAATAGAGCAGCTCTGTATCCCCTATTAGCACAACAACAGCAACAATCACACCCACAACTGCTGCAGCGATAATGACACCGCAACGAGTCAACTGTACAACAACAAAGAATAGAGGAGAGTGTCACTGTTCAAGCCCAGACACCCAGGCAGCCAGCATCACACGCAAGGTCAGTGCACACAGGGTTGCCAAGGTTACAGCACCCGTGGAGTATACTGTAGTATAGTAGCTTTGTGTCTCAGTGCCTTGCTCAAAGCCACATCGGTCACATGCCAGCAGAGGATTGACCCGTCAACCTCTGTAATTAGACGACCTTGCTGCCTTCAGGGCAACCAGCCATTCTTAAGATTAGTAGTGTGTGTAGCACAAGCATTGGGATCGTGTTGGGTGAAATTCTTCCCACATTTCTTGAACAGTGGAACTGAATGCTTTTTTTGTTTTGGGGCTTTTATGCCTTTATTGAGTGGACAGTAGACTGACAGGAAATGGGGGGAGAGATGGAGAGTGACATGCGGCAAAGGTCGTCCGGATCGGGAATCGAACCGGCGACGCCGCCAGGCATCCATCCTATGTAGCAAATGCCTAAGTGGTATGCGCCTGGACCAGTAGCCCAGCGGGCTCCCCCAGTATTATGCATTTCTAGAAAGACTGCCTATATTAAACACAATATACTGACATACTGACAGTTTTTGACTCTCAATTCACACTTGATGTCAATTGTCAACACAGTCAGCTAACAAGACCTACAACAAAGAAATAATTTAATGCGGATTGCAGAAGCTTACTCTTTTCATGTCTGTGATACCACTTTATGTCATTGTCCTCAAAAGAACGTTCGCCTTCATTTGCCGCTTTAACGGTTTGTTTGTGAAAGACAAGAATAGTCTAAAATGAAGCTGTGAAAGTGTGCTCTGCAATAATGGGAGCCCAGCTAAGAGACTTGTGCTCCCTTTGGGAGGGTCCTGGCTGCCAGGCTAATGGCTATCATGACTCTTCCTAGGACAAGCCAGGGCCCTTTGAGCAGTGGTGTAAAGCAGGGGTCTTCAACGTTTTCAGGCCAAGGACCAGTGGCGTCAGTTCAGAAAAAGGTAAGGTATGGCAACATGACTGAGACACCAGTCATGTTGCCATACCTTAGCAACAGGCATGATATATTTATTTTAAGAAGTACATTCTATTTTTTCCCCCAAAATGTCTATGGTTTCTTGGGCTGGATATGGCAATAATGAATTGCACCTGTGCAGCTGGCCTGCGGAACCTGGGAATATACCATTCTGTCAAGATGGGGAGAATACAAGTGTGGAGAATATAATTATAATAGGCTACCTTGTTAAATTTTGCATTTGTAGTTATTTTAATGTAATTTAACAACATGACCAGCAGATAGACAATGAGACATTCATGGATTTATATTTTAAAGTAACTTGTATTCTCCCCCCTGGACCCAGGGTATGGCAGCTGCATACCCTTGCCATACCCAATTGACGCCCCTGCCAAGGACCCCTTAGTTGAGAGAGAGATGAAGCAGGGACCCCCACAACCTGTTCATAGATTCCATATAGTTTCATCGTTTGACAGCACAATCATCAGTATATTTTGGATTCATGTCAATTTGTGTTATCAGATGTAACCACTTGTACTGTCAATACTTAATAAACTTGACCTTTCACTCTGTACTTAGTCTGCTCTTTTTTCCCCTCTACACCAAACCTCTTTGCCGAAAACAACCGATCTACAAGCTCACACCGACTCGCAGCGTGAGGCGTTGTGAGCTTGTAGATAACTCTGTATACAGAGTTATCTACAAGTTATCTATAGATAACTTGTAGATAACTCTGAGAACCCCCTAGGGGTCCCGGACCCCCTGTTGAAGACCCCTGGTGTAAAGTAACTAAGCACATTTACTCAAGTAGGCCTACTGTACTTAACATTAAGTATAATTGCGTTATTTCAGGTATTTTCAGTACTTTAACTTGTACTCCACTATTGTACTTTTACTCCAAAACTGTTTTACTTGAATTACTAGTTACTTTGTAGATTTGTATTATTATTATTACAAAACATAACATACATTAACCGCTTCAACCCTACAGTACATACATTTCAGCCATTTGAAAGTAGACAAGCTCACAGTGCGCTGCAATGCGACGCATTGTGAGCCTGTAGGCCTACTGTAGATCTGCTATTTTCACAGGATTTGTATAGCCTAACATGCATAACATAACCACTGACACAGATTCTGTACACAAATGCGGATAGAGATTTGGCGGCTCATGATGATGATACCATCCCAGTAATGTACTGTAAATGTTAGGGAAACACACTGGCTATAGACGAGGGGTCTTCAACAGGGGGTCCAGGACCCCTAGGGGGTTCTCAGAGTTACTACAGGGGGTCTTCCAAATCTTTGAGTGATAGAAACTTTTTTTTCTCCTTTTTTATATTAACCACTTAAACCCCAGTATTCAGGTTCTGAGCACTTTAGCCAAAAATAGCCGAACTAGAGGTTTGGTGTAGAGGGGAAAAAAGCAGACCAAGTACAGAGTGAAAGGTCAAGTTTATTAAGTATTGACGGTTCAGTTGGTTAAATATTTGAAAACACAATTTGACATGAATCCAAAATACACTGATTTCGCTGTCAAACGATGAAACTATATGGAATCTATGATAAGGTTGTTGGGGTCCCTGCTTCATCTCTCTCTCAACTAAGGGGTCCTTGACTTGAAAACGTTGAAGACTTTGACAGGAACATTTCACTATTGTGCTGCCTGTCCAACATACAGTATATACCGCCCACAAAAACACAGACACTTTCTAAAAAGCTAGTGAAAATGACAGGTGGGTGGTGTGGGGAGGGGACATCGGGGGGCCGGTGAGGCGTGTCTGTGCAGGGAGGGGGACAGCCAGGCTCTCAGAGAAAAGCCTAGTCTCCAGGGATGACACTTTCACTACAAATGGCTTCAGACAGCCAAAACAGCTTGTTCCCTGTCTCTGTTAAACGGTTTGATTTGCTCCCTGTTTGTCGTCTCGGCTGTTGTAAAAAGGTGGTGTTTGTGTGCGTGCTGTGCGTGCGAGCATGTGTGTGTGTGTGTGTTGGGGCTGTGGGAGGCGTAGGAATTGCTTCTCTATCTCTGTCTGTTTGTCTCTCTCTTAAGCGTAACCTGTTGCTTTGTCTTCCTCTGTCCTCTCGTCTTTGGTTTTCACCTTTCCCCATCTCTCTTTTCTCTTGTGTCTTTTTGTCCTGTTTATGCTCTCTCTCTCTCTCTCTCTCTCTCTCTCTCTCTCTCTCTCTGTCGCCCTCATTTCCTGTGCACCCCCCCCCCACTCTTCTTATCTCCGTCTCCCCCTGTCTTGTTGTCTCTCTCTCCCCCATCCCTCTCTCTTATCTCTCTCCTCCACTCTCTTTATCCTCGTTTTACCTCCCGCTCTCTATAAACTAGATTGATGGCTCAATCCAACACAGATCAAGGTGAGAAATTGAGAATTACAATGTTCTAACGCACACACACACACACACACACACACACACACACACACACACACACACACACACACACACACACACACACACACACTGAAACACACGCAGCAAAGTGGGAGAGGCATGCATCTTGTTGCGTGACGGAGAATGGCGAAGCTTGTCTCCGCCAGTCCATTTACAAAAAAATGTATTCAATTTACACAGTGACTAGACAGCAGGGTACAACAACACAACCTGAATAGCAAAGGCCCTACAGACTATGTGAGCTTTTAAGCACATGACAAGGCAACTGCAGGTGTACAGTATAACCAGATACTGTAGAAAGTGGTTTATTTGTACAGTATTGGCCTATTTAGTCTAGTAAATCTAGGGAAAAATACACTCAGGTTGGACAACATTTTATTATTTAGTTTTTCAACTGATTCTGACAGGAAATTAGGTCTACTAGCCAGGATAAAAAAATCTACCATGATCTGCTCACTGTAAATACCCACAGTGGCCAAATCAAGTTGGGCTCCCATCGACTTTCTATACAGGAGGAAAATACCCAGAAAAAAAATCTGCTTTAAGTAGGATGTGAGGGGTCTAACTAGGGGTTTGACATGATGCTGAATCCATTGCAAGCATTTGTTTTGCACAAAAAACATTCCTTGGGCTAACAGTGGCCCCAGAAAATGATGGTTTAGTGATGAAATGTGATGAGTCATCACTTTTCCACAGCTTTGTGGGCGTTTTATGGGGCCAATGAATGTTTTTGTGCAAAACAAATGCTTGCAATGGATTCAGCATCATGACAAACCCCTAGTTAGACCCCTCACATCCTACTTAACCTCGCATCACCAGGCTTTCCGCTGGGGGAAAGCCTGGTCTTCGTTTACTAAACGGGCCGTTTGATCCGGTCGGGAGCGGAAGATCTCCTACGTTTTTCTGTAGTCCAAAACGGACTACACTTTGGCCGGAAACAACGACTGGAAACAGTTTCAACCCAGTTAGCGCATGCGCAAGTAGTTAGCGCATGCGCAAGTACGGGTTAAAACCTGGTTAAAACTGTTTCCGGTCGTTGTTTCCGGCCAAAGTGTAGTCCGTTTTGGACTACAGAAAAACGTAGGAGATCTTCCGCTCCCGACCGGATCAAAAGCCCGAAATTGGAAGCCAGCCCAGGCTACATCCTACTTAAAGCAGATATTTTTTATGGGTATTTTCCTCCTGTATAGAAAGTCGATGGGGATGGGAGCCCAACTTGGGACACTGTGGGTATTTGCAGTGAGCAGATCATGGTAGATTTTTTATCCTGGCTAGTAGACCTATTTTCCTGTCAGAATCAGTTGAAAAACTAAATAATAAAATGTTGTCCAACCTCAGCCTTATTTTTACTGGACTAATTTAACACATAACTCCCCCCTGGGTGATGCAAGTGATAAAAGTACAGAGACTCAGACAACATCTGACTGATCATCATCAGCACAAGTGAAAGTGGCTCCATGCACTGTAGAACATCGCTTGAAACTTGTCAACAACCAGGGATCATCAATATGTCAGAATTTTTTTTTGTTTGTTTTAAACACCATTATAATATATTATTTTGATCATAACACCGAATTACTGAATGTCAGGTATTCAGGTTTTCTACAGAATAATGACACTATGATTTTTTTTATGACACTAGGGCCCATTATGAGTCCACTAGTACTAGTGGTTCTCAAACATTTTATTTGCATGGACTCTGAGAGGTTCCTCAGAGTTACAGACCTGTTATAGTCATTCAGGGCTATCTCTTTATGTCTTTCTGGTAATATTACTGTATTGTCCACTCATTTTGTATGTCTGTGGCAAAAATTGAATTTTGACAAAAATGTCCACACAAGCCAAAATGTCGATGAACCCTGCAACTAACATGTCTGAAAACGGTTGCTGCTATACCGGTAGGTGGTAAATTGAAATTCTCACTGTGTGCATTTAGGGCAGCAACAAAGGATTTTCACTCCTGCCTGTTTTGGGCCAGCGTCTTTATAGAACCCCAGGTGTGATGGCAGTATGGACATTTTCTTACTGCTGTGAAAAAGCAACACTAATAACATACTCCCTGTGTGTTACTCCCTGTGTGCGCGTGCGTGCGTGCGTGCGATTGTAGCTGTGTGCATACGGGTTGGCATACGAGCATGTGTGCGTATGTACTTGTGAACCTTTCTCATGAAAGATGCTTGATTTTCCTTTGAAAAATAAAACATGCCATTAGTGCTGAAGTTCAGAGCAAGTGAATTTATGAAGGAGGAAGAAAGCTGTGTTCAAGGGGTGAAAAAAACCTTGCAAACCCAGTTTCTGGTGCTTTTAGGAGAAATGTTTTTAATGCAGCACCGGCAAAAGTGATTGCAAATTGCCATCTTGCGTATATGTGAGCAAGTGTTGATTTAGCTCAAAGCCATGTAACTGCCGTATAAGAATGCTGCTGAGCTGAGGTTGAAATCATTTCTACCTCTCGCTCCTCAGCTCTTATTTAGTTTCCCAGCATTTCCCTCTCTTGTAGACGACAAATCACAACAATATATATGTCTGCTTTCTGGGCGCCGTGACTCTCCCTCGCTATTGCTTAAAACATAAGCGTCAGCTCAAATAGAGAAGGTTGCTGGTACAGATTGTGTGGAATCTAGCAACTGTCTCCAGAAACTGCAGCATTGTGTCTGGCATGAATCTACAGGTCACTGCTTCCAATTTAAGGAGATGTGATTATATAATGCTAAAATTCTTCCTGCATGAACTTGTTTTGTGATGATTTCCAGTCGTGAATTGGGCCAGCCTAACAGGGAGTTACAGTACATCACATGACAGTGAATTCAATGCCAGCATGGATGAGTGGCTTTTAGTGTTGAAGAAAAACCTCTTGTTTCACAGGCTTACCCAGATGCCAAAGGTGAAACATCATAACCAAGCAATTGTGCTTAGAGTTTTGCAGACAACGTCATCATTGTTGATGCACTAGCTTCAGGTTTTCACCATTGTGTGCACTGTTCCAGTTTTTGTGTGTACTGTTAACAATTGTATTGTTACCTCGGTGGGAGCTGCAAAGTCATTTCCCTCTCCTCTTGTTCATGTGAAAACCTCCTGATAGAGGGAGGAGAAGGGAAGAGGCACAATAACTGCATTTCACATGACGGAAAAATGAATTATTCCTGTGCTGTGGAAGGGAGAGCGTGTGTGGGTACCCGTGTGCGTGTACGTGTGTGTGCGTGTGTGTGCGTGTGTGTGTGTGTGTGTGTGTGTGTGTGTGTGTGTGTGTGTGTGTGTGTGTGTGTGTGTGTGTGTGTGTGTGTGTGTGGTGGCACTGTGGAGTGATTGGGCGTTGTGATACACGAGGCGGGCACAGTGATTGGAGCATCGATATTGTTTCCTCGAGAGATGAGAGAGAGAGAATGAGAATGAGAAAGAGAGAGAGAGAGAGAAGGTAAAGAGAGATGATAAGAGGGAAACAGCGAATGAGAAGGACAGAAACAAAGAGAGAAATGAATTCAGCTCTAGAGAGCGAGCAGAGAAGGAGCAAATGAGAGAGAAGAGGAGCAAGAGGGGATATGAGAGAAGTTCTTGAGAAAGTTGTTCTGCTGACAAACATGATTTATGAATAATAAGAGAACAGAAGAAGCCATGCATGATGGAGAGGAGAGGAGTAAACGCACATGCACATAATTGGACATACACACAGTTTCAGTCAGATGGACAGAGAGACAGAGCATCTGTATCAAGTGGACCAGCAGAATGTTTCCTCTCTAGACTATACACCACAGACAGGAACATGCACGCGCGCGCAGCCGCGCACACGCACGCACGCATGCATGCACATACACACACACATACACACACACACACACACACACACACACATTAATAGAAGCACACACAAACCATCCCACTTCAAAAGCTCTACACTGCCTGAAATATCCTCTGTGTTAATTGACCCTTAAGGGGGTTAAAACCTCATACGGTTAAATTAAGATACACAACTTTTGAAATGGTTTCTGTGTCTGTGTCTGTGTGTGTGCGTGCGTGCGCGTGCCTACAGTACGTGTGTGCGTGCGTGCAGGTGTGCGCGAGTGTGTGAGTTTGTGCATTTGTGTGGGTTAGGGAATGGGAATGTTTTCCAATGAATATGAAGTAGTGGTGCTAGGTAAGACTAATCCTTGATGGAATGGAAATTCAGCATTAGCATGTCAATACACAGTTTAACAATAGTCTAGGAACCCATAACACTGTGTGCTGGAGACACTGGACAGCTACAGTTCATATTCACACAGGCCTAATAGTTGAAGAGGACACATGCTCATAAAAACAAACCATTTTGTAGCATAACCTTCAAATGGAAAAATGGTCTGCATTTCTATAATCCCTTTATCCAAAGTGCTTTAAAATGTGTTACATTCACACATCGACAGCAGAGACGACCATGCCAACTTCCGGAGCATTTAGGGTTCAGTGTCTTGCTCAAGGACAACCTGGACAAGTTTTTTCTTTTCCAGCTTTTATGGAGAATGGGTAGCCATACAGTATTCTCCTGCAATATAGATTCCCTTCTAAGACTGTGCCAAATTGAAGAAACCTCACTTCACCTTCGCCAGTGGCTACATACAGTCGGTGAAGTGAGGTTACTATAGCCTCTCAGATGTTTTCCAGACAGTCATCTAGAGCAGTGGTTCTCAACCTGTGGGTTATTTTTTGGGGTCCCCAGATGATTAACTTAATGTGAAACATTGTTTTCTCACTCAACAGTAAACAAACCAACATAAAGTTTAAGTGTACGAGGGTATTTCCACTTTTCTAAAGTGACAATTTAAGGACTTTTTAATACCTCTAAAATGACAAATTAAACATTGGCCAAATTGTCCAATTTGTGATCGTTGTGAGCATGTAGATCTGCTATTTTCACAATGTAATGCCTCAACTCTTAGTGCTCGTCAGGGTGGGGGTGGTGGTGGTGGTGGGGGGGGGGGGGGGGGGGTCCCTAGTTAAAATATGTTTATTTTGGGGGTCGTGGCCTGAAAAGGTTGATCTAGAGTTGGATGAAGAACTTAGCAGCAGTGCCTCCCTGAAAAGCAGGTGCGGGTGGAGGAACATAGGGGAATCACACACAGGTGATGATACAGTAGGCCTGGCCGGCCCTATATTCATAATGGTTTTCGTATATTTGCGTTTGACAGGAAGTAGCCTAATTATAATTTAACTTTTAGGGATTACAATAATTGTCATCTATTAGTATTGATAGCCTACAGTATGTCCTCACCGGGGCATACTCTAAAAGTGTAAAAATATATAGGTCTATTACTATTTGTCATTTCAGTATGTCTTTAAAGAACACAGTAGCCTACAACATCCATCTCCTCTGGAATTCTATTCTATTCATTCTAAACGGTGTGTCTCCTGACAGTTCAGTGCCGTGGGGATTCTTAGTGCGTCGCCAGGTGGCGCTGCATCCATTCCCGTTGGTACACTCAAAACATACAACAAACAGGTAGCGGCTGCCCCGCTCTCTCCTCACCACCACCAGTTCTACCACTGATGTAGATCTCGGTGGCTGGCTGGCTGACTGACCGACAGTCAGTGGAGTAGGACTGCTGCTGCGCTCCTTCCAAACACACACACGCGCGCGCGCTCATACACGCACACACAAGTAGGAGAAGGAGAGAAAGGACAGAGAACAAGAGCTCTCTCTCTCTCTCTCTCTCTCTCTCTCTCTCTCTCTCTCTCTCTCTCTCCCTCTCCCTCTCTCTCATACTAAGCAGAAGGATAAAGCTCGTAGTTAGCGTCAGCTGCGCTGGACCGGCCGAAACACTTTTCCTCACCGCACAATTTTTTGTTTCTCGTTCTTCTTTTACGCGGTGACTAACGTTCATCTGTAGGGGCAATGCAGCGCCGGCGGCGGTTGTTTCTCCTCGTGACAAAATAATGAAGCGGCTCTGTCGGAAGCTGGCGGTGGCCGCCGTGGTGCTGGTATGGCTGGGTGCGCTGGTTTATCTGCTGGTGCTGAGCCGGAGGAAGCTGCCCGAGCTGCTGTTTGTCGCCGGCGGCGGAGCGAGAGGAGGAGAGACCGCCGCGCACCACCAGGTGAAAGTCATAATGATTTCTCTCACACGCACCTCCTTCTCTCCTCTCTACTGTTCAAAGCTGCTTCACTTGGAATGCTGATGATGCTGTACAATTGAATATAGAGGCTCGTCAGGCTACTTTTGTTTTGTTGAGGCAAATTCAAATGACACTAATTTGACTTTATGACATAAAACAATATTCCGATAAAATAGGAGTTCCAGCAGTGAGAAGAGTTTGGCTTTGCTTTATGGCAAAAGTAATGAAAAGCTCACTTGTGTTTAATCTGTTTGCTATTTTGGTATAAAGGAATACAAGAACGCTCGCCCCAAATCACTCTCATCCCGGGTCATATCCGGTGACCTCAGAACAGTCGCTGCCACCAGGTATATTCCTAAATGTGATATGTGACCTCAGTATGCCAAAACCAAACTTATTCCTAAACATAACCTCAGTAGTATAACTATGGGGGTCCTCCCTATGTTCCCCAGGTCCTATGTTCCCCCGGTTGGTTCTATGTTCCCCACTCTCCCTCCCCACAAAAAGGTTCTATGTTCCCCGACCCCGCTCAACCAGATGTCCAGGTGGCCACTCGTCCAGATGCCCTGTCATCAGGTGTCCCTAGTGACCCCTGTCCCACTAGTATTCGTAATGTGTTTTTAGTTGCTATTAATAATTAGTAATGAATGTTCCCTGCATTTTTGGATGAGTGGAGAACATGGAACCTTTTTTAAGTTGAGCGGGGAACATAGAACCTTTTTTGTGATGGTAAATGGGAACATAGAACCTGGGGAACATAGAACCCGGGGATAGGTATGCTTAGCTTAACCATAAACGTATTCCTAAACTTAACCTCAAGAATGACAGTGACAAGAATCACTGGAGGCAAGCGGTCTGCGTCTGCCAAAAAAATGGGGGAAAGTTTGGAGCGAGTGTTCTGGACTTCCGGTTACTGTTAAGTAAAAAAATCACACCCGTGTGAACTGAGCAGTGGTTTACCCCCCCCCCCTTCCCCCCTGTGTGTGCGTGTGTGTGTGTGTGTGCCTGGTCTGGCCTGGCCTGAACAACAGCGCCCCTCCCTTAACATGTGTGGTCATAAAAGGTACTGCAGGCCTGCAGGCTACATACAGACACACACACACGGACGGACGGACGCATACACACACGGCCACGTATAGGAGACGGTGTAACCACCGCTCAAAAAGAGAGAAAAACTGACGGACTCAAAGAGATACATTTTCATGCCCTGTTGGACTTGTCATTTGTGGACTTGCTGGGTTGGCAGTAGAACAGTTGAGCTCAATCAGCTGTGGCCTGTTAGGGCCCAAACTTTTTAACTCAAGACCCAAAAGAGAAATGAGATATTTGCCCAGGACCCAAACAATAGTGAAAATAGCAGATCTACAAGCTCACAAGGCATCACTGCGTTGGGATCTGCTATTTTCATTACATCTTAGTTGTTGTTTATTCATGATTATATATATTTTTTTTCATGAAATACTTTGAAACATATTGGAATAGTTTTTAATTAATGAAAACTTTTTTTGATAAACCTTTTAAAATCTTTTGAAATAACATATATATATATATATTTTAAATGTAGCAATGAAAAAAGGGAATATTTACTCGCAAACGATACAAATTGGTCCGCGACCCAAGCATGGGTCCCAACCCACTGTTTGGGAAATAGTGTGTTAGAGAATTTGCTTTCACTTGATGTGCGGTCGTGCGCGAGTTTGTGTGTGCGTGCTTCCAAGAAAGGTAGGGGAGCGTTTTGCTGTTACTACGTGTCATCTTTTCGACACCCAACTCTAACCCTTACCCTAAACCTAACCTCCATGGGGTGAGTCGCTAACCCTCCCGACGCTCCTTTGTCTAAATGACAGTCGTTCGAAAGAGCGAAATTTCCCTGAAAGTTAGATCACGAATATTATAGCGTACAGCATTCGCCTCTCTTGCATATTGCTTGTATGCAATTGTTATGGGCTACACCGCTACAGGACAGGTGTGAAGACTGAAGAGTTATCATGTCATAGTTGGCTATTCAAGTGTTTTCTTTTGTTTAACATCTGTGTTATTGTCGACCTACTGTGCAGTGTGCATACTGTGTTGACAGCATGATGATGGCAGCTTTTAAACATGCAATAGAAGCATATAAATGCCAAATGCCTAAAACTTGCTGCAGGCTGTCCAAATGAATCCTGCACACACCCTGTTAAAGTGGTGTTCATCTGTGGGCAGTTATGGACAGTAATCCTGCACACACCCTGTTAAAGTGGTGTTCATCTGTGGGCAGGTATTGACAGATCCTTCAGGCTTACTGAAGGATTTAAGTGATTTCTGATATTCTTTTATGTAAACATTTTCCTCTGACACAAATCGCAAAGTTGAGTAAGATTATATCACACACTTTTTTCAAAATGTGTCTTTTCTTTTTATAGACTAATGACCACAATTATATGACATTGTTATAAATGAAAAGATTTGGGCGTACACACATTTACTGTGAGTATGTGAATAATGAGGGCCAGGGTCTGAGATGGCACCAATACTAAAGTAAACTATTGGTACAGCTCTACTTAGCATTATCACATCACAGAGATGGTTGCACAATAATGTTACACATTCATAATGTAACATGTTTTCCATTTACATTAATAGCAGAAAATACAAATTTCTGTTGCATTTATGGACCATGATCTTTTTTACTGACTGCACAATTGTGCACTCTCTGTGAATGCAAATCTTACAGAGAACATTCCAACTGTTTCTATATTTGTATGCATAGGCTACTATGAAACATTGTACACCTGTACATTTTGCTCATAGCATCTCTATTGATCTGTAATTGTATGCATGAACATACACATAAAGGTTCTGTTCAGTTCTGAAGTCGTACATTCAGTGTAGTTTACACAAAGCAAATGATACTGTTTCTGTAGTGATGATGTGTCACACAGCATGTTGCCTGATTCTCCTATTTCTGTGGTGGGAATCACAGTTATAATTCCATGTTACCGCTATGGCCCTACTATGGCTCCTTGCACTGTTGCCTGCTTGTAAATGTTGATTTATGAACTGAAATGTATTTCTGCGCCTGCATTCCTTCTAACTCACCGCAGATAGAGAGCAAGTAAATTCTCCCATTCTATCTATGCATGTTTCAATGTGCGAGGGCTGCAGTGGCTCAGGAGGTACTAGAGAGCAGCCGTCCCTATCCCACCCCGGGTTCCTTTGGGCTTATTGTATTGAATTGTCCTTGAGCAAGACATTGAATTGAATGAGCATGTTGGTGCTTTCTCTTGCAGTGGTTGCCTCCGCGGTCGTTGTGTGAATGTAACACACGCTGTAAAGCGCTATAGAAATGCAGACCATTTCATCAGTTGAAGGTTATGCTACAAAACGGTTTGCTTTTTAGGAGCATGTGTCCTCTTCAGCTTGGCCCACATGAACTGTAGTTGTCCAAGAACAGTTTTTCCAGCATACAGGAACAGGATATGTTTGTGGGTTCCTAGACTATTGTTAAACTGTGTATTGACATGCTAATGCCGAATTACCATTCCATCAAGGATTAGTCTGTGCTCCTGTTTACCTAGAACCACTACTTCATGTACAATGGAAAACATCCCCATGCACAAACAAGTACACACACGACGCGCACATACACGCACACACACACACGCGCACACACACGCACTCCAAAAGAGTATGAATATGAAAAACCATAACACCATCTGCGTGTGCAAACAAGGTCCCTCATTCTCATGCATGTGTGTGAGTGTTAATTCAATCTTTGAGTCAAATGAACACCAACACAGTGGATATTCCAGCTTTTTAAGTAGGTTGGTGTTGCGTGTGTGTGTGTGTGTGTGTGTGTGTGTGTGTGTGTGTGTGTGTGTGTGTGTGTGTGTGTGTGTGTGTGTGTGTGTGTGTGTGTGTGTGTGTGTGTGTGTGTGTGTGTGTGTGTGCATGCGTGAATGCGTCTCTGGCTTCAGAAGAAGAGAGGAAACATTCTGTTGGTCCACTTAATACATAGTCTGTTTCTCTGTCTGACTGAATATGTCCAAAATATGTGCATACCGGTATGTGTTTATTCCTCTCCATCATGGCTTCTTCTGTTCTCAACATATCATTCATAAATCATGTTTGTCTGCAGAACAACTTTCTCAATAGAACGTCTCTCATATCCCCTCTTGCTCCTCTTCTCTCTCATTTGCTCCTTCTCTGCTCGCTCTCTAGAGCTGAATTTGTTTCTCTCTTTGTTTCTGTCCTTCTCATTCGCTCTTTCTCTCTTATCATCTCTCTTTACCCTCTTGTTCTCTCTCTCTCTCTCTCTCTCTCTCGTCTCTCGAGGAAACAAGATCGATGCTCCAATCACTGTTCCCCCGCCTTGTGTATCACAACGCCCAATCACTTCACAGTGCCACCACACACACACACACACACACACACACACACACACACACACACACACACACACACACACACACACACACACACACACACGGGTACCCACACACGCTCTCCCTTCCACAGCACAGGAATAATTCATTTTTCCGTCATGTGAAATGCAGTTATTGTGCCTCTTCCCTTCTCCTCCCTCTATCAGGAGGTTTTCACATGAACAAGAGGAGAGGGAAATGACTTCTCAGCTCCCACCGAGGGAACAATACAATTGTTAGCATACAAAAACTGGAACAGTGCACACAATGGTGAAAACCTGAAGCTAGTGCATCAACAATAATAATGTTGTCTGCAAAACTCTAAGCACAATTGCTTGGTATTTACTTGAATATGAATTGCACTAGTCTACACGCACAAGTCCTGCTATCATGTAGTACAATAATGTCAAACTATTCCTTTTTCTACACATGGAAAAAACTCTCCAAAGCCTCTCAGTCTCCATACCTTAATGACCTATTGGTGTAACTCATCCACACTTGCAATTGAGCTATTTAGGAACTTCTTTTAAACCGTTTAGAAAAACTGTAATGATATTTATTTTGAGCCATAAAACGTAATGTACCAAAGGGCTGTCACACACACACGCGCACGCACGCACACACACACACACACACACACACACACACACACACACACACACACACACACACACACACACACACACACACACACACACAGGAGGGACCTAATATCGGGTAAAATACTGATAAAATACTGGTAAAATACCGAAATATTGAAACAAATGGCTACTGAAGAAGTGGTAAACCAGGGAAACCCGTCGGTAACACCCGCTGGCGCGAAGGGTCATAATCCGGTCCTGTGGATGGAAAACACTGACGGGTCCCTAAAGCGCTTATCAAAAGGTGCACAGCACACCGGTCCTTGTGAGGTGCCAGCCAACGGAATAAACACTAAAGAATAAAAGTGTATTGCCGTACACTCGTAGCTGACGATGCACTTTATTGGAACACAGAGAAGAGCAACGTTTCAGACTGGTCCCTAAAGCACCACACCTTTCACCCCTCTTTACAAACACACATGCACGCATGCACGCACGCACGCACGCACGCACGCACGCACACCACTGCCAATAACAACTTCTACTGGTCAAAGTGCCTGGTAAATCATAAATCATCATAGGACGGCCATAGCTGAGTGGGTAGAGAGGCCATCTGAGAAATCCTTTGCACACTGTCAAAGTGTCCATGAGCAAGATATACTTAACGGCTCCCCATGCACTGTATTAATAGTGCCCACTGTGCTCCTAATAGTTAGGACAAATGTCACGTTACTATAAATGTGCAAATACACTGACAATGTGCATGCACTTCCCACTGTGTTTGGATTCTTTAACCCTACTGTCCATGTTCTGGAGCAAAACAATTTTGTCGAAAGAGATTTGATGTCAAAAAGAAGGGGACCAAGTATAGACTCCCGAGAGACTCCAGTCAACAAAGTATATAAATGTTAGTGGTTAACTTTGTAGACAAATCTACATTTTGATTCATTCAATGTTTGTATTTGTTCAATTGAATTTGTAGTGCACAAATGACAAAATAACAGTGATGAAATTATACAAAATCACAAAAAAACAAGTAGAAATCTAGTGGATTTTTATATGTTAGTTTTTTATATGCAGGAGAGATTTTAGGATTATATAATCACAAAGTATCATTAAATACTCATGGAAGCAGTTACCTGTAGATTGATGTTAGGCACGTGATCCACAGCAGTTGCTAGACAAATTCCTTTACCAGCAGTGTTCACTATTTGAGCTGACGCTTATGTTTTAAGCACTAGCGAGGTTGAGAGTCATGGCGCCTAGACAGCCGACGTGTACTAAAATATATATTGTTGTGATTTGTCGTCTACAAGAGAGGGAAATCCTGGGAAACTAAATAAGAGCTTTTAACATTTCTACAGAGAGGTAGAAATTATTTCAACCTCAGCAGCATTTGCTTTTACACGACAGTTAAATGGCTTTGAGCTAAATCAACACTTGCTCACATACAGTATTCTGTACACAAGATGGCAATTATTTGCAATCACTTCACCGTTGCTGGATTAAAAAAGAAATTCTCCCAAAAGCACCAGAAACTGGGTTTGCCTAAGAAAAATATATTTATATTATTTTACTCAGTGTTTCCTCCCTTGTAAAAGATCAACATTAACCACTGATGTTTTTCAAAAAGATAATCGACCATCTTTAAGCTACCTGCAACAGAACACTGCCATTATGTAGCCTACCTGTGTACTACACACACACACATATGCCTGCATGCGCCCGCGTGCGCGCGCGCGCGCACACACACACACACACACACACACGCACACGCACGCACACACACACACACACACACACACACACACACACACACACACACACACACACACACAGACACACACACACACACACACACACACACACACACACACACACACGCATACACATGCGTGCGCACATGGCCCACGCACAGTATTATGATTTATTGATCCTGCTCTAATAAGGCTTGATGATGTCGTTGCTCCAGGCAGAATAATCACCTACCTATACAATCTTCAATCTCACTACCTGTGTGTGTGCGTGTGTGTGCGTGTGTGCGAGTGTGCGTGTGTGTGTGTGTGTGTGTGTGTGTGTGTGTGTGTGTGTGTGTGTGTGTGTGTGTGTGTGTGTGTGTGTGTGTGTGTGTGGTGTGCCTGCAATCCCTGCATACATAATACATTATGTCCTCATATCAGTAGCATCATGTTCACAACGCTTCGCATCCACAATGCATTGTGAGCTTTCAGATTGTATGAGGCTATTTTCAGCACGTGACATGTTATACAATGGAGCATAAATTATTAATTATTAAATCATTAAACTGGTCTTGTTGTAGATCTTTGGTCTGAACTACATAAGCTTTTGAGACCTGTTGGGTTAGTGGGGTCAAAAACAAAAACTTTTGAGACCTGTTGGGTTAGTGGGGTGAAAAACAAAAACAACCGACTGCAATGATCCATTTCATAACATTCACAGATGCTGTTTGACGCTGGGGTGTTTATCACACAAACCCCATAGCCTCATTTTATGAATTCAAGTTCTCAATTCTCAGCTGTGAATTCTACTCCACCACATGCAGCAGTTTGGAGGTCGAGTTTCTGCAACGTTTGTTGACATGTTGAGTTTCCTTCCACTGGGGAGGCCATTCAGGGCACAGAGGCACTTTCACTTGTGCTGAGCGGTCAGCTCCAGCCATATCAGCCTTAGGGCTGATAACTGCTATTGCCCTCTCTGTGCTTTTATCACTCCCCTCATCTTGGATCCTTTAGGATTTTAAGGATTCCGGGTTCCTCTTAAAAGGATCCCTGGCAAATAAGCAAAACTATGCCTTAATACATTATAATTGCCCCCTATAACAAAAAGTAAAATGTAATACTCCTTAAATATTTTAATTATTTAATAAATAGTGTCATTTGTCCATGTGTGGAGAGAGATGGAATGTCATTAGCATGTCCTAATACATAAATAAAAACATAATACTTTCTAATCTAAGGTTAATATCAGAATAAAATAATAACATTTTCTATTTGCACATACATTCCATATAGTAAATTTACCTCCAATGATTCCGGATGGGGACCCGAATGCATGGCCCTGGATGGGGACCCAAATGCATGGCACTGGATGGGGAAACCGTCAGGGTACATTTACTTTTTTTTATTGCGACCATAGGTCGCATTTACTACCAAAACCTCCACAGGCTGTCTGTCTGTCTGTCTGTCTGTCAGTGAGTGAGTGAGTCCGTCACACTTTTGCCCTGCTCATATCTCCACAACCGTTGCCCCCATCCATGCCACATTTTGCACACACACTCCTTGACTGCCAAACTACAACCTCCAAGGACCCCCGGAGCCCCAGGGACCCCCAGGTCCCTGGGGGACCCCAGATGTAAAAAATGACCAAATGTGCTCACACGTCACACGTCACACTTTTTCCCTGCTTATATCTCCGCACCCTTTGACCCGATCCATGCCAGATTTTACACACACACTCCTTGCCTGCCAAACTACAACCTCCAAGGACCCCCGGAGCCCCAGGGACCCCCAGGTCCCTGGGGGACCCCCAGATGTAAAAAATGACCAAATGTGCAAAAATGAGCAAATGACCACCCCAACGGGGCTGCTCACGGGGAATTCCCGGGGACCACCGACTCCTGGTGCTCCAGAACGGATGCAAAAGTGGTGGCGCCCCCAGTGGAGGACCCCCTGCCACTGCAGCGCACATAAAATGCCGTAACTCGGGCTAGGAGCGTCCGGGAGAGCCGGGGCCGGTACCTATTCGTCCGCCAAGGCAACGCGGAGACCCCACCCCTCATTTCTCACATGCCCTATTCTAGCGCCACCTTCAGGCCGATTTTTAAAACACATTTTTGGACACTGCTCCTACAGTTTTTGCCCTAAAATCACGAATATCACTACACAGCATGTCTACACTCATGTCATCAACATGGATCAGGAAGATTTTGGAAAAACACATTTTTGCCCTATTTGTGGAGATAAGCCACCTACGGTCGCTTATCTCCCGATTAGGGAGTCTTACTGGTTTTAATGTATTTTTTGTCTTGGGAATGCGATAAAAAACAAAACAAATATTATTGAACTCAAGTCTCCATTGCATGAGTAATCAATAGAAAAAAAGTCATTTGAAGTCTGTAATTCTGAGATGGTACAAAAGGACCCTTACGGTTCCATTTGTACCATCTCAGAGTTAGAGTGGTCTTTGGAAAAAAAGTTTGATAACCACTGATATTGTAATTCCGTACCAGCTCTGAGAGTGTGATAAACCTGTTTCGGAAAAACGGTACCAAATATGATGGAACCGTTTCCGGTTTCTCAGTGTTGGATCCGGTTCCTTTGGTTCCTCCGGTTCTGGATCCCAACCCTACCCTCATGCAGGGCAAACATACAGTTATGTGTTAACTGTATAATGCTGTATACATTCCGGACAAACGCCTGCGGTTGCCTTAGCATTATGTTTAACACATATGGTGCCAACCCCGAGTTTCCCGAGTTTGTATTGGTACTACCGCTGTGCCAACCCCGAGTTTCCCGAGTTTGGGCCGTTTTTGAAAAAAAAAAAAAAAAAAACATTTTTTTTTCATTTTTTTTTTTCGACCTCCAGAAATGTATTAGGCATGATCGCGATCGCGAAATTGCATGTTTAACCCCCATACCAACTCATTCTTTCAAACATGGCAGCCATGTTTGTTTACATCTGAAGAAAACATAATGGCTGATAAATCATGAATGCCTGAACGGATTTCCAAGCGGATTTTTTTGTTTGAAAGCTGTGAACAGCATCTACACACGTGGTGCATCATCTAGGCATGGGCGTGCACTTTTTACACAATTGCACAATTACATGGAAGTCTATGGTAACCATGGCAACGCGAGACATTGAAGAGAAAAAATCATTGCAACATAAGTGTTAAAAGCTCAGGTATAGTCTGTGTAGGGCTTTTGCTATTCAGGTTGTGTTGTTGTACCCTGCTGTCTAGACGGTGTATAAATGGCATACTTTTTTTTTGGTAAATGGACTGTCAGTCTGTCAGAGGAAGCTTCGCCATTCTCCGTCACGCTACAAAAAATGAATACCTCTCCCACCATGCTGCGTGTGACATGCGCTGGCGTGTGCATTTCAGTGTGTGTGCGTCTGTGTGTGTGTGCGTGCGTGCGTGTGGCAGTTTAGAAAATTGTAATTCTCACCTTGATCTGTGTTGGATTGAGCCATCAATCGAGTTTATAGAGAGCGGGAGGTAAAACGAGGATAAAGAGAGTGGAGGAGAGAGATAAGAGAGAGGGATGGGGGGAGAGAGAGACAACAAGACAGGGGGAGACGGAGATAAGAAGAGAGTGGGGGGGGGGGGGTGCACAGTAAACGAGAGAGAGAGAGAGAGAGAGAGAGAGAGAGAGAGAGAGAGAGAGTTAACAAGACAAAAAGTCAGATGAGAAAGCGAGAGCAAAAGGGGACAGGGGAGAGAGGACAGGGAGACATAATGCCACTAAAAGAGAGAATGGACACAGAAGAGAAGGTAAAGGTGCAAGCAGAATGTCTGATTAAATAAGAACGAGTAAGACAGACATAGAAAACTGCAGGACAGAGAAGCCATTCCTACTCCCCCTAGCACCTCTCCACCCTGGCCCAAAACACATGCACGTACACACACTACCTTTTTACAACAGCCGAGACGACAAACAGGGAGCAAATCAAACCGTTTAACAGAGACAGGGAACAAGCTGTTTTGGCTGTCTGAAGCCATTTGTAGTGAAAGTGTCATCCCTGGAGACTAGGCTTTTCTCTGAGAGCCTGGCTGTCCCCCTCCCTGCACAGACACGCCTCACCGGCCCCCCCGCTGTCCCCCCCCACACCACCCACCTGTCATTCTCACTAGCTTTTTAGAAAGACTGAAAAATGTTGTCTGTGTGTTTGTAGGTGGTACTCTGTATGTATACTGTAGGTTGGACAGGCAGTACAGTGAAATGTTCCTGTGTAAGTGAAAGGTCAACATGTTCAATAATCTATAGCCAGTGTGTGTCCCCATGCATCCCTACGATTCACTTCACTGGGATTGTGCTGCTCCTTCAACCATTAAGACCAGAGGCTGATCCTACTAAATGTCTTCTCAATCCCAACAGTTTTTCTGAGAAACCTATCGTCGTTGTCGGATATAAAATCAAAACCTTCCTTTTTTGTTATTTTAAATACAATACCAGTAAGACTCCCAAAATCGGGAGATAAGCGACCGCTAGTTCGCATGTAGAAATCAGGCTGATGGTGGCGCTAAATGGGACAGATCCATGTTGATGACATGACTGTAGACATACTGTGTACCGCTTTGTGTGATTTTAAGGCAAAATCTGTAGGAGCAGTGTCCAAAAATGTGTTTAAGAAAATCGTCCTCATGGTGGTGCTAGAAGAGGGCCATTTAAGAAATGATGGGTGGAAGTAGTGGAAGGAGTGTGTGTGCAAAGTTTGGCATGGATCGGGGCAACAGTGGCAGAGATATGAGAAGGGCAAAAGTATGACATGGCATGAAAATAACTGATCTACCAGCACACAACACCTCCATCGCGAGGCGTTGATGTAGGCAGTAGGATGTATCACCCATTCTTGCTTTCCGCATCAATTCCTCGATTCAAATTGCAGGAGTTCACTGACACTTTATTGTACTCTCACCTCCCAACTGTGTGACTACCCACTATCCTAATGGGTTGTCTGTCTTAATCTCAGCAACTTCAAAGACTTGGGGAGAGCCACCTTGTCTCACCTATTAGTATGCACTTAACTGTCTACACAGCTTAGAGGCGTGTGCTTGTAGATCTGCTATTTTCACTCGTTTTGTGCGATAGTCTTGCATGATGAAGCAGGGCTTTGCTTTACGAAATGACGTATTAACGTCCACACCGAGAAGGATAACTACAGCATAGTGACTAATGATGTGAGCATCCACACTGGAAGAACGATGAAGTTATGTAAACATGTTGATTGTGAGTGATGTGTTCCAAGAGGAAGTAGAGATGTGAGCGGAACATGTGAGAAAATATGAAGGAAGAAGACAGATATTAAAAGTGACAGAGCGAGAGAGAGACATTAAACATTTGCATCATATGCAGATGTGTATGTCATTTTGAAACATTAGTATCATATCGTCTTTGTCGGGTGGAAACCTTGTATGTCCAAGACCATTCGTACCATTTGTACATGTATTTATCATTTTAAAAATGAACTAAACTAGTGAAAACAGCAGATCTACAAGCACACAACGCCTCGATCGGCTGTTTTCACTACTTTTGTGCGACAGCCTTGCATGATGAAGCAGGGCTTTACTTGGTGGAAAAACGTACAAACTTGAAACTTGGAGATACAAGGTTTCTGCCCGACAGTGACGATATGCAGATGTGTATGTCCTTTTGAAACATTAGCATCATATGCAGATGTGTATGTCATTTTGAAACATTAACATCATATGCAGATGAGGAAAAATGCATTAAATGTCCCCACTCGGCAGTTATCGATTGGATTTAACATTAATTTGATTTACCGTTCGGGCAAGTGGGCATGACCTTTGGGCAAGTAGAGCTTAACCTGTACTTGGCCAACGGAAAGTGCCTCTGAGACCTTAGTGTCAACCCCTGACATCTCTAATACTGTATGTGACAGTAAAGGTCTTTGGTCCGTGCGGAAAAAACGTACAATAAATGAACACATGATGACTTCATGTACAGTACACTGGGTCCGAATTTGTCCAGATCTGGACAATATTGTCATTTATTTTTCTTCACGCGGTAAATCGACCCTGTGTCAGTGTATTAAGTAGAGCTGTGTTTAGAGCATCGC
>NC_137823.1:43352166-43361407 GCF_963921795.1 Nannobrachium achirus
TAACAAAATGCCTCAACACCTACAATTCCAAGTGCTTATCAGGGTGGGAGGGTCCCCAGATCAAATTATTTTGTGGCGTCGTGGCCTGAAAAGGTTGCGTAAGAACCAATGCTCTAGCGGACGAATAGGTATATACTAGGGGTGTAACAATATAGTAACTGTATCGAAATATCGTTTTTAACTGAAAAAATCGAAGTATACCGAAATGAAAACAGCTAAAATCGAATCGTATTGTTTTATTTTGTATCGTATCGAATCGGCAGTGCAAAGAATCGATTGTATCGATACTACCTACTTGGGCATTGTATTTAGCATTTTTAAGAAGAAAAAATTAAAAGGAGGGGTTTAATTACTTTTCCTTTCCATATAGCTACACTGGTCTATCGATAAATGTGTGTAATCTCTGGGTTCATGTCAAGGTGCAGGTTTGTCAATATACAATTTGGCAGATAATCACTGTGTTTACTTCTTTATATCACTGCAGATATAGTTCTGGGTCCATTTTATGCCCATATGCCCATATATGGAGATATCTGTCTATTTGCGTCCATTTTATGCCTGCCCCACCCTTTAATGCAAACCCCAATATACCTGTTGTCGTAGGACCCGTTTTGACCATCTGTTAGCCTTTGTCCCCACCCTTTAATGCAAACCCCAATATACCTGTTGTCATAGGACCCGTTTGGACCCTCTGTTTGCCTTCTGTTAGCCTTTGTCCCCACCCTTTAATGCAAACCCCAATATACCTGTTGTCATAGGACCCGTTTTGACCATCTGTTTGCCATTGTCCCCTTATGCCCATATATGGAGATCTCTGCACACACAGTACCGGTTGCGGAAAACTCTGATGTCAGACATCAGCTCCGCATTCGGGGATTCATTTTATGCCCATACCCCTTATGCCCATATATGGAGATCTCTGCACACACAGTACTGGTTGCGGAAAACTCTGATGTCAGACATCAGTTCCCCATATATGGAGATATCTGTATCTGTCTGTCTGTCGGCGTCCATTTTATGTCCATATATGGAGATCACTGCAGATATAGTTCTGGGTCCATTTTATGCCCATATGCCCATATATGGAGATATCTGTCTATTTGCGTCCATTTTATGCCTGCCCCACCCTTTAATGCAAACCCCAATATACCTGTTGTCATAGGACCCGTTTTGACCATCTGTTAGCCTTTGTCCCCACCCTTTAATGCAAACCCCAATATACCTGTTGTCATAGGACCCGTTTGGACCATCTGTTTGCCTTCTGTTAGCCTTTGTCCCCACCCTTTAATGCAAACCCCAATATACCTGTTGTCATAGGACCCGTTTTGACCATCTGTTTGCCATTGTCCCCTTATGCCCATATATGGAGATCTCTGCACACACTGTACCGGTTGCGGAAAACTCTGATGTCAGACATCAGCTCCGCATTCGGGGATTCATTTTATGCCCATACCCCTTATGCCCACACTGTAAAATAATTCGCTGTAAATTTACAGTAAATTACTGGCTAATAATTGCATTACTTTCACAGTAATTTTCACAGTAAATATTGCGCAGTAAATTACTGTAATTTCACAGCTGTGAAATTTTAGTAATTTACTGTGATTTAGCAGTATGTATTGCAGTTATTTATTGTAATATTACAGTAGTTGCCTGTATTTTTACACTATTACTGTGAATGTAATGCAGCTCAGTAGGCAGTAATTTACTGTAAATTTACAGTAAATTGTATCTAATACAGTAAAATATTGTAAATTTGAATTTATAGGCCCATTCCCACTGGGCCAGATAACAGATAAAAAAAAGCTCTTTCTCCAGATATTTTTCCATTCAAAGTGGATGGTAGATACAGATAAAACATATCTGCCACAGATATTTCTTTTATCTGTGACAGATATGTTTTATCTGTATCTATCATCCACTTTGAATGGAAAAAATATCTGAAGAAAGAGATGTTTTTATCTGTTATCTGACTCAGTGGGAATGGGCCTTAACTGTGATTTTACCATACATACACAAACATGCTAAAAGTTAGAAGAAAAGAAGAGAGAAAAACAACTTCATTCATTTAAACTTTTTATTGTACAATTCCAACACAAAGTGCAACATTTCAAATGGACAAAGAAGAACCACACTTAAAGCCTTTTACTCAGTAGAAGTGTTAAGTCTACAAACACTCCTGGAGTTTGGTCTGGTGTCAGGAGGCACTTTTTTTAACCAGTTTGAAAACTGGTTGTCATAGGGGAGTGTACGTTATTTACCCACTAGGGGGTGCTGGTTGACAGGTGATATCTTTTTTTTTTTTTTTCATGGTCCCCCCACAACCTTAAAATATTGTTTTGTGGTCCCCCCTGTGTGACTTGAGAAAAATGCATGACCCCCCTTCCCAATAAACATATATATATATATATATATATATATATATATATATATATATATATATATATATATATATATATATTAAGCTATCGTGCTAGTATTTTTAATTTATCAGACATCTGATAAAAAATACCGGACATAATAATTTGAATGCATGGAAGACAAGCAGGTGCAAAAACGAATGTAAAGGAGTAGTAGGCTCTACAACAAACATACTACAGCTTCATCTTGCATAAGGAAATTAATTATATTGGACTAATCGCACAGGCTGTGTTTGCACGCATACTGCATGTTTTCACAACAAGGTGTTTCTGTTGCATCATGTTTCAGGCCAACAACACATGTACAGAATAATGAGAAATAGTCTGAAAGTCGGGTCTGCGCAAATGTTTCATAAATTGATAGATTTATTTGGCCAGCAATTAATCAAATATATAGGCTACTCACTGGTATGGTCGAGTGGTCACGATGCTGCATACATCTCTGTTATGCAACTTTGAGAAGGTTGAAAGGGCTTTGGTGGTGATCTTGTACAGTTTCCATAACATCTCCCCATAAAGAACTTCAATCAAGTGTATAATGTTTGTTTTATATGGGTTGTTGTTAGTTGTCCTGCGTGCCTTCCATTGTGAGCTTGTAGATATGCTATTTTTAAAATATCATTAAAGAACAGGACATTCTGCATAATGAGTACTTTTACTTTTGGGACTTTCATTTGACAATACTTAGGTACTTTTACTCAAGTACATTTTTTATTCTAGACTTGTAGTGGGGTTACAAAAACACTCCAAACTAAAGAAAGATTGAGTAACTGATCTATTTTCCATGATATTCATCAAGCAACCAAGTCAACAAAGTGTGCATGAGTCTTTTCTCTCTCCTTCTGACTCCAATTCCCACTTCGCAGCAGAGAGAGAGAGAGAGAGAGAGAGAGAGAGAGAGAGAGAGAGAGACACTACACCTTTCTTTCTAATGCTATATTCCTCTCTTGGTAACAAATATGGTGGTTGTTAGCCTATGTATCCAGTCCAGCTGCTACGAGAAACTCCTGTGTGTGTGCACTGCACACTGTGCAGCGAACTTCGACAACACAGAGACGCACTGAGAGCAGCCGGAGGGGGAGGGGCCGAGGGATGTATTAGAACAACTGGAATGTACCAAGTCCATCAACTATGTAGGGGACAATGTATAGTTGAAACTGGGTATACTAACTTGATGATGTTATTTAGATAAAGAACAAACTAAGCATTTTTAATTACACAATTCGACAAATTAAAGTTGCATGGCCCCCCTAAAGCCAAAATGAAAAAAATCATGATCCCCCCAAGATCTAAAAAAAATATTTGATGATCCCCCCCCCGTTATGGACCATACCAACCGCGCGTTAAAATCGCACACTCCCTAGACTTTAGTTATTTAGGAGGCTGCAACACTGTTTTCCTGTGAAACTCCAGGAGTGATTTTGTGGACTAAAAGAACGTCACCTGACTTTGTATCAGCATGGTGGTGAGTAGATACAACATTTTCCCTTTTGGGTGAACTGTTCCTTTAACTGCAAAATAACTCATCTACTCACCCTCATGCCAGTTGGAACAGAGGTGAAATGTGTCCATATAACACAAATGGAGGTTGCCTTCACAATTTGGGGAGAAATGGCAACCCTCCTGTGTGTTATATGAACACACTTCAGCAGGCACAAAGTATGTGAAGTACACCTCAACATTGCACTCAGTCACATAAGTCCTGAAGGTATAAGGCAACACAGCAGTGGTAAGAACAAAGCAACCTAATGATTACAGTATGCACCTTGCTAACATGCAGGTCGAGACAGAAGAGGCGAGCATTGCTGAATGAAGTGACAGGGCATCAGCAAAGAATATTGGCAATTTTACATATCCAGATAAGAATAATGGCTGGTGGAGTTGGACAAACAAGAGTAGGGCATCTGAAACACGTATGAGTGTGTCTCATATTCGAGTCCTGAATACTATCGACCATTCAAAGTCCACAAGTTTTCTCAAATGCGTATGAGTGTGTCTCATATTGGAGTCCTGAATACCATCGACCATTCAAAGTCCACAAGTTGTCTCAAAAGTGTGCTCACGTGTGGGTTGATACGCCACGCTTCTTCGATTTGGAGCCTCTCTCAGGGTTAATGCCCATGAAGCACCTGTAAACAATAAGACAAGACAACAACTTTTAGTTTCACATAAACATTATATTGCATCGTTTATACAAGGCACATGCAGCGGTTCCCCTTTCCCTTAAGTAAACCCTACACCAGGGGTTCCCAAAGTTTTTTGTCTCAGGGTACCCCATAAATATATTTTTAATCCGAAGCACCCCTACATTATAATTTTCACTCCCAGCACCTTATATTTATAGCAAATCATCGTTGTCGGGTGGAAACCTTGTATGTCCAAAACCGTTTTGTATTTATCATCCATGAAATGTACTAAACTAGTGAAAAGTGATTATGTTGAGAGTAAAACGTTGAGATAATAGCTATTTTGGTTAGAACTGACTGAAAATAACCGTACTTCAAGTTTAAAATGATACTAAATATTTGTCCAAATAAATAAATTCCAAATATTATTAAATGATCTCATGGCACCCCTGGACTGCCGTCGCGGCACCCCAGGGTGCCCTGTCACCCACTTTGAAAACCCCTGCCCTACACCACAGAAAGAAAGTAGTACTGAGAGTAAGTAACATTCAAGTATCAATGTTGCAAGCAATCCAGTACAATGCTTCAGTACAATTTCAGTGTTACAATACCTCCAATCCAGCAGATTGAAGTTGTAGTAGATCGCGAAAACCACAGCTATCTAATAATGATCCCATCGTGTTGTCCCATCACACTTGCTCTTCAATGGACAGCATCCAGGCCATAGACTTCATTAAATCACCTGAAAAGAGATACCCATTATGTGATATTGTTGAGGTGAAATGCTAATTGAACAAGAGTAGAATTTCAATGATCAGCAACATCACAAACTGTGACACAACTCACTTTATTTTGATCTTACAGGCATTTAAGACAATTCTCAAATTAGGGTCAGATTCAGATGTTTTTTGTCTGGGATTTTGAAGGGTTTTTGAAGGTAAGACAGAAATATAAGCCAGATTTAGTCACTTAACTTACACTATTTTTACGACCAGGTTGATGAATCGTCCGGGGACCCCCAGGGGTCCTTGAGGGAGTTCTAGGGGGTCCCCAGCTAAATGATAATTAGGAACTAAATGGACCCTTATTGGGTATGTAACTCAGAACCAAATGGACCCTAAAAGATCCATTTTGGTCCCATTTGTACACTGAGAATTACATTAACATTGATTTTACAATATACTGTAGATTGGGGTCTCAGAGATAGATATGCCATTAAATGGGGGGTCTGTAGCCTAATCTTCTCTTATGGGGGTCCCTGGCATTGCTTTTCAAATGGGGTCTACTGGCTGATAGGTGTCAATCCGGGGGTCCTTGAGGTTTGAGAACCACTGCTGTAGATCAAGACACTGATCAGCTTATGTGAAAGGTAGCTTATGATCACGTAGATTATAATATAAAATCCAGATATCAACAGTACCTTGGACAATCAAGCAGGGGGTCCTTGGTAATTTCTCTGTCCTCTGCACATCAGTGGCTGTGGCACACAGCTGTAAAATAAATAAGACAAGACAAGACAAGACAAGACAACAACCACCTCAATGATTGACCATGCCCAAGAGACCTCAAGCTCAAACACCAAACTCTCTCCACGACCTCTAAAACCTTATCTAGAACCTCAATCAATTTGTCAATCACATTAGATCTACTTTGTATTATTCTATGCCAAATTATATTAGCATTGTTAAATTCAGTATAATACATTTTCAGTAGCCTATAAGTATAATACCTTTGGATAAACTCCAGAGTGCAAGTGCCATCCTCAGGATACTGCAGATTGAAGTTGCAGTAGCCATCATCTGGTCCCATCTTATTCTTCAATGGACAGCATCCTTCTAGGCCCAAGGCTTCATTATATCACCTGAACAGAGATACCCATCGTGTGATATTGTTAAGAGGTGAAATGCTAAATGCATTCCACAATATATATACACACACACACACACACACACACACACACACACACACACACACACACACACACACACACACACACACACACACACACACACACACACACACACACAATTTATTTATGCCCACAGAGTGGCTTATCACTCTGTGGCATGTACTGTTTTGGTACAGTTTAAAAGAAATGAAATCTTTCCAAAATGTTCAGTTTATTTTACTTTAATATTATTTGATTAAGATAATATAAAAAATAAAATCTCTATTCAGACACATTCCAGTATTTTTCTGACTTATTTTCTAGGTATGCTTACGTTATGATATTAAGGGGAAAAAAATCACCCTATGTCACCCTAATGACCATAATGTCTCACATGTGGAGGAAAGGGGAGGGGCGAGGAGATTCCATCAAAGTCAAAACAAAGTTTTAATGTAGGCAATTAAATACATACATTTAATCCATGCATAAAGATTTAAGGACATTATACTTATGATGGGATTTCTGACGGAAATTAAGCTCCTACTGCAGTGGACAGCACATCGTCAGGTAGGCTAATAATCAATCATTAATCTGATGGTGTCATGCACCCATCGAATATAAACCATCTACAGCAGTGGTTCTCAAACTTTTTCACGTCAACAAACCCCAATTTAACACTTATCAGCCAGTGGACGTCCATTTGAAAAGATATACGCTAGGGACCCCCTTAAGAGAAGATTTTTAAGGCTCTGTAGTGATTCCATTTTAATTTCAAGGACCCCCAGGACATATTTAATGGCATTTCTATCTCTGTGATGATATATGTTAATTTAACTCTCAGAATGTACAAATGGAACAAAATGGACCTGTTATCATTTAGCCAGGGACCCCCTGGAACTCCCTCAAGGACTCCTGCGGGGTCCCGTACCCCACCTTGAAAACCAATGTTCTACACAGGCTCCTGTGTCGTGACGCTTGGCTTGTGGATCGGTTGCTTTTACAACAACTTTTAGCCACACTGGAGCATAAAATCTCCCCCGGTGCAAATATTATCATTGATATAGTTGAGAACCAAATGGACCCGGCGTAAGGATAACGTACAACTGACACAAGGATTGTCTGTGGTTCTCAAAGTGTGTCCGGTCATTATCGCGTCCGAGTGATGGAGTTCCAGATGGACCACAGCTAATGATAGATATAGGAACCAAATGGACCCGTATGGGTCTGTAACTCGTGCGTCGCGGGGATGTCTTCCACGCGCGTCGGCCGTATTGAACCGGGCAGGGCGAACTTTACCTACCGCGGTCCGCTAGTAGTAAGCAGCCGACATGATATAAATAAGCCCCGCTGACGTGAGCCTGTCGAGCGCCAGAAACCACTCAAGCACACCGGTGGACTGGCTTGGCGTATACACAGAGCGACGCGCGCCACTGAGCTTGTATATCTGCTTTAGTTAAAGCGGTTTGTGAGGGAAAGACACATTTAACTCAACAGTTTAAACGTGTGTTTCCCTCACTCACCACTTTAACTAATAGCAGATATACAAGCTCATAGTGGCGCGTCGCTCTGTGTATACGCCAAGCCGGTTCACCGGTGTGCTTGAGTGGTTTCTGCCACCGACACGCTCATGTTAGCGGTGCAGCAGTGCTGCTGCAGCACAGATACTTTGCTGGAGCAAGACTGAACCACAGGCGACAGCAAAACTAGTTGTCATTAAGGTGGAGGGGGTAAAAAAGAGCATGACTTACCTTATCAGAGCAATGTTATGAACTTCACATGACTTCTGAAAGTTCCTTTGAATTGAAATTGACTTCATAATTCCATCTTCACCATCAGTTCACTGCTTTCCCTCTCACAATGGATAAAAATTTGAAATGTAATCCCACAATGCAGCGCGGTTCAATTAATTTGTTGTGATATCACAGTAACATTCTGAACACAATATTTTATTGTGAGATATATTGTAAAGTGTTGTGTAATCCTGATAACAATTTAGAGTACAGTCATTTGTTGTGTTATCACAGATGATGGTGTGATTACACAGTAATATTCAGAATACAGTATTATATTGTGAAATAATAATGTAAAGTATTGTGAGATCCTGGTAATATTTAACAGTGCATATATGGAGATCTCTGCACACACAGTACTGGTTGCGGAAAACTCTTATGTCAGACATCAGTTCCGCATACGGGCATTCATTTTATGCCCATATATGGAGAACGTGGGAAGAATGGTTTAGAGATACTCGGATTACATACATACATACACATTCACAGAGATTTTTTGTTGACTCATGTGGCGTACGTGATGTCAGAGCCTTTTGCGGAAAACTCTGATGTCAGACATCAGCTCCGCATTCGGGGATTCATTTTATGCCCATACCCCTTATGCCCATATATGGAGATCTCTGCACACACAGTACTGGTTGCGGAAAACTCTGATGTCAGACATCAGTTCCCCATATATGGAGATATCTGTATCTGTCTGTCTGTCGGCGTCCATTTTATGTCCATATATGGAGATCACTGCAGATATAGTTCTGGGTCCATTTTATGCCCATATGCCCATATATGGAGATATCTGTCTATTTGCGTCCATTTTATGCCTGCCCCACCCTTTAATGCAAACCCCAATATACCTGTTGTCATAGGACCCGTTTTGACCATCTGTTAGCCTTTGTCCCCACCCTTTAATGCAAACCCCAATATACCTGTTGTCATAGGACCCGTTTGGACCATCTGTTTGCCTTCTGTTAGCCTTTGTCCCCCACCCTTTAATGCAAACCCCAATATACCTGTTGTCAT
>NC_137823.1:43361607-43424107 GCF_963921795.1 Nannobrachium achirus
ATGGGATTAATATTGATGACATCAGGGATGCTCACGGACAAGATACGGACAAGATATGCTGGTTTTCTTTGTTAACCAATGACAGACAGACAGACAGACAGACAGACAGACAGACAGACAGACAGACAGACAGACAGATAGATCTCTCTCCTTTCTCTTTCACTGCCTTTCTCTCTCACTCACTCTCTCTCTCTTTCTCTCTGTCCCTTTTCACTTGCTCGCCCACCTCTCTTGTTAGTGTGAACTGCCTTAAGAACGCTGTGGCCGTGATACCTGTGTGTGTGTGTGTGTGTTGTGTGTGTGTGTGTGTGTGTGTGTGTGTGTGTGTGTGTGTGTGTGTGTGTGTGTGTGTGTGTGTGTGTGTGTGTGTGTGTGTGTGTGTGTGTGTGTGTGTGTGTGTGTGTGTGCGTGCGTGCGTGCGTGCGTGCGTGCGTGTGTGAGAGTGTGCAGGCCTATATGAATGTGCTGTATATACATGTATGTGTGTTAGTGGAGGAGGATTCAGGATCTCATTGTGATTCTAAATGTATCATTTGGTCTCGTCTGAACCAATTAATAAGATCCGGAGGAGGACACACACACACACACACACACACACACACACACACACACACACACACACACACACACACACACACACACACACACACACACACACTGTTTGCCCAGTGGTATGTGACTGAGGTTGGTTAATTGAATGTGTGTCCATGTAAGACATAATGAGAGGTGTTGAGATAGAGACAAGGAGCATTAGGAAGAATGTCTCTTCTCTTCTCTTCTCTCTCATCAAGCTGCCTGTAACTCTGAATGGATCTTGAAAGCACCACAGATAAACTACAACTAGTGTACCTAGTTTAGGATATTCAGTCATGCACACGCACACATGCACAGACGCACATAGACACAAACACACACACGCACATACACACATACACACATACACACGCGCCCGACCCTCAGATCCAAGAAAGGGGTAATTTCTTGGATCTGTATGGACCCGCAAGGACCCACCCACCAGCCTTTTATTGCAACCATAGGTCGCAGGTTTACTATGAAAACATGCACGTCTTGTCCACGTATCCGTGTATCTCTGAAGGTCACGCCTGACACTGTGGTTCCCCTGACACATCACTGTGACATCACAGGTGACATCACCTATGTAAAGGTCCATATATGGGTATTCCCCAGAATCCCTTTTATGCCCATATATGAAGATCCCTGATGTCATCGATATACATCACAAGTCTTGTATGGTTCTAGAGCAGTGGTTCTCAACCTTTTCAGGCCGCGACCCCCAAAATAATCATATCTGAACTGGGGACCCCCCCACCCTGCACAAGCACTAGGAATTCTAAGAGTTGGCATTACATTTAGTTTGACTCAATCTATTCCATTGTGAAAATAGCCAATCTACATGCTCACGTTGCGAGGCTTTGTGATTATGTAGATCTGCTATTTTCACAATTTCTGCCTCTTATATTTGACTATTTGAACAATGTTTGACCAGAGGAACTAAAAAGGTCTTTAAAGTCCTTAAATAGTCACTTTAGAAATGTGCAGATACGATACACTTATACAGTTTAGTGAATTGTCCTCAGTTCGTTCGGGACACTAACTGCATAGTGCATAGCCTGCGCTCTACTTTGTGTTGCACACACACACACACACACACACACACACACACACACACACACACACACACACACACACACACACACACACACACACACACACACACACACACACCACAGTCTTCTCTTCCATCTGTCTTTTTATTTTCTTCTCCTTTCAAACACATCCCACCATCTTTCTCCTTGCCTCTATTTCCTCTCTCTCCTGCCCCACTCTTTCATTTATCTCTATCTCGCTCTCTCTCTCTCTCTCCTTCCCTATCTCTATATCGCTCCCTACCTCCCTCTCTCCACCTCTCTCTCTCTCACTCCTTTTACTCTGGCATAGCCAGTCGATCAGAGATCTCCGCCTGCCGATGCGTCTGGGGAAATCTAAATTCAGTGTGGGCTGGAAAAGTGTCGAGAACGTCTGCTAACTAACTAACTAACCCGTGCCCACGCTCTGCTTTGGAAACAAATCATTCACCGTCCCCAGTATGAAGGACCGTGGAGGTTACTACTGGTGGGCCGCCAAATCTTTATGTGATGGCATAATCCTTTTACAATTTACATTAACCACTAGAATCCCTATTTTGAGGAGAACTTTAACCAAAAATAGTTCCTGATCGATCGATTATTTTCAGCAATGAGGGTTGGTTTATAGGGGGTAAAAAGAGCAGACTAAATACAGAGTGAGAGTAGCCTAGGGTCCATTCACTTTTCGGGGTTTGATATGGTTGGGATCAGAAACCACTTTACGTCATGTTGTAGTCCTAGACGGACTACGCTTTGACCGGAACTATCAAACCGGATTCAGTTTTAACCCAAAATATTCCACTGCACCAAAGGACATACTTTTAGGGCCTACCTAATAAACCCCTTGATGCGGCGTAGTTTTGCTTTTGGAAAATTCGTTTGGTATATGCAATGCATCTTTTAGTCCAACTCGTAACGACTGGCAAGACTACACTAGGCTACTCGAGCATTTTAATGGGGAAATCTCGCTCTTTCGAACGACCGTCATTTCGACAAAGGAGCGTCGGGAGGGTTAGCGACTCACCCCACGGAGGTTAGGGTAAGGGTTTGGTTTGGGTGTCGAAAAGATGACGCGTAGTAACTGCGAAGCGCTCCAAATTTTAATAGTGATTGGGGAAACAAATGGAGGGAACCCAAAAAAAAGCACAGCCGCCTCTTCGGCTTGTTTTTTCCGCCTAGACCGGATCAAACCGCCCGTTGTTACTAACGATCACCAGGCTTCCCCCAGAAAGCCTGGTGAGGCGAGGTTAGTACAGAGTAGAGCCCGACCGATACCATTTTTCCGACCGATACCGATATCCGATGTTGGAGAGTGCTAGAGCACCGATACCGATACCGATGTTTTGTAAAAATCATTTTTTATTCATTTAAGATCATTTAATTGACTGCTCGCCCCTCGGATAAATGGTCTGATTATTGCTTTTTTTGTGCTTTTCATGCAAACTGCGAGTTGTGGTCGCAGTTATCAATTTCTATTGCTTGTTGGATAATAATACTCTTTTAATTTGGGGGTTCTGCTGTGTTTTGTCTTGTTTATGAATTAATATGTGTCTTTTATCCAAACGTAAAGTTTGATTCGCTCATGGATTCGCACGGTGGCTCTGCAAAGTGCAGACAGCCGCCATGCATTGCCAAGCAATTAAACAACACAAGTTCTATAGTCTATAGTCAGACATCTATATTTCTCTGTGGATTTTCACATAGGCCTACACACCTTCCTTCACCGCAACATGAAAAATCAGAGTTAGACAGTGCATGTGGTGAGTGAACGACACACAAGAGGCAGCAGCTCCAGTAGTGTTGGCTTGCATCTTGGACTATTATACTGCACTCTGCTGGATAATTCTGGTATTGCCCACACATAGGCATATATAACTCAGGGTTTCATGCTCTATCCGCAGACACGTTACAGACAATTAATATACCGGATATCGGTGGAATAATTCACCGATACCGATACCCTTCCGATTGCTCCAAAACGACCGATATATCGAATTGACCGATATATCGGTCGGGCTCTAGTACAGAGTGAGTATTGACGTTTTCAGTTTTTAAATGTCTGAAGATTAACATGAATCAAACATGCATGGACGATAGTGCTCTCAAACAAGTCTATGAAGCTATCTATGAAATCTAAGAAAAAGTTTAATCTCAAGTTCAACACAATTTTATACAATATGTAGCGGTTGGTCCCTGCTCAGAGCACATCTTCCACCTCTACCTGCATTGAATATAGAATGTAGTCGACAGGCGTATCAGTTGGCAGAGATCTGGGATTTTCTTCTCTCAACAGCAGGTGTCTTCAACATAGGCCAAGGACCCCCTATCTGAGAGAGAGATATGAAGCTGAAACCCGCACTACTTATTGAATGAAATTGTGTTGCAGATTACTTTTTATCATACAGTAGATTTTTTTTTTTAAACAATGTGTTTATTTTGTTTTTCATTCTTTTTCTTTTAAAGACATACAAGACAAGTTATACATACACTCAGACAAAACAAAAATACAGTACAACATACAAAAGAAAACAAAAAACAAAATATCTGACACTAACACGACACATACCGGTAAGAATATTAAACAATTATGACACAAAGAGCACATATACCATTAACACCTAGGTTCCTATGCCACAAGGCCGGGTAAGTGGCTGTAGAGGGAAATCATCTACCCTACTCCCGGTTCCTTCATCAAATAAGAAAGATCGTTGCCCTTGACATATTGAATAAAATTCCCCCATATTTTCTCAAATAGCTCTTGTTTGTTTTTGAGAGTGTATGTGATTCTTTCTAAAGGAAGGCACAAAGATAGTTCACTAAACCACTGCGCGATGCTAGGTTTCCCTGTCTTTTTCATCATACAGTAGATTTCACAGATACGTTCATAGACTTGTTTTGACAATGACATACAGTACCTTATCTTTACTATTGGACATGAATCGTGTTGGACTCAGGTTAATGTGTATTGTGTGTATTAATGTGTATTTTCAGACCTTAGTTTTGAAACCCTCTATTTAGTCACCTTGACCGCTGGTTCTGGTCTGCTGTTTTATACACCAACTCTATGAAAATAGCTATACATCTAATAGCTATCTATCTATCTATCTATCTATCTATCTATCTATCTATCTATCTATCTATCTATCTATCTATCTATATTTACAAGCTCACAATGCCTCACAGAGTGAGTCGTTGTAAGATGGTGGAATAACTGGGGTCTTTTTGTGTAAAGAGGGAATTAGGGGGGTATTTGTATACAGTAGGGGATGATGATGAACTGCTCTTGTCTTTCTGATCTGGGGTTTAAGGCCTTTAGTGTATCTGTGTATTCCTTTATTTATTTATTTTATTTTGGTGTTTGGATATAAGTCAGGCATGTAATTGAGGTCCTGGTTATGGTCTGTATTACCTGGCAGTGTGTAATAAAGCACTTACAAAGTAGAGTAAATGAGAAACGGGAGAGAGAGAGAAATTACATTGAGTTTTGTCATTTCAGAACCATCCGAGTGGGTTATACAACTTGCAAAAAAACTGCCTCTATGTTGCTCGGTGCAGGAAAATGCTTCAGTAGCAGAGCTTCTGTTACTGGGGTAAATTATTAGAAATCTACCAAAACCAGCTGTCAAAACAGGCTGTTTGTGTTGTTGCACGTCATACGCTTCTGATTCCTCAACGCAGGGTTGCAATATAAGAGCACTCACGGAGGTGGCTTTCTGGGGGGTTCTGTGTGGGAAAAGCAACTCCGCCATTAATGACGTTTCCTCACGCTTTTATTGTGGAAATGTTGTACTAAAGTGGCTTCTCCCCCTCCCCTCTCTCTTTCTCCCTCTCTCTTTCCCGCTATATCTCTCTCTCCCTCTCTCATTTGCTTTGCATGCCTCACTTTTACAGCCACCAGGGGAACCTGCTCCAGTCTCATGTTGCTGTGCACACGCACACACATGCACGCATGCACGCACGCATGCACGCACGCGCGCACGCACACACACACACACACACACACATACACACACACACACACACACACACACACACACACACACACACACACACACACACACACACACACACACACACACACACACACACACACACACGTGTGCGTGCGCAGTGATTCCTAGTCTTCTAATGGCCCCATTTAGACAATCTGTCGCATCAGCAAGTCGTGCTGGTGAATAAGGGAAGAATAATAAGGGGGGGGAGGGGGGGGGGGGAAGACACTTGTTTTCAGGATCCTTCCATCCACATGACATCCCCTGACACATATATTGTTATATTACAATATAATGGGCCACGAACGCAGCCAATATTTCACTAGTGAGTTGGGATATTATATTCAATTTTAAGCCTGTGGGGCAGGCGCCCGCCGGGAGGCTGCGAGGGTATTGCAACTGCTGGGCCCCCAAATAATTTCCATAAGATTTCAATGATAATACAAACATTAATATGACAAAATATAAATAATGTACAGAAAAAAGATAACATGGCATTTTTTTTGATACCGATAAATAGCAACTAAAAAACCTTGGTTCTCCATCGATCCAAGTCAAGACGGAAAACAATCGATTGATTTATCATTAGAATAAACGTCCTTTGGAAATGCACTCAAAATGCACGCACGTGTTGGTGTTGGTGCATGTGTTTAAGTAAGCGTGTATGCTTGTGGGTACAGGCAGTTTGAGTGTATCATATTTGTTTGTTTCTTTCTACGTGTGAATATTATATCTGTACAGTAACTTTGACAGTATGCTGATGTCAGTTTGAGCGATTGTTAACATTTATGTTCAATTGGAATAGGAAAAAACAACCGGTAATCGTCCCGGATGCATGTGTGATGTGTGTGTGTGTGTGTGTGTGTGTGTGTGTGTGTGTGTGTGTGTGTGTGTGTGTGTGCGTGTGCGTGTGCGTGTGCGCACGCGTGAGCCATGCATTGGTTAACCATTCATCTCCAGTGTGTGTTGTCGTGTGGTCGTTATGCAGTGAAGGGAGGTCATTGTATAGAAATACTGCTGAAAGCTCCGCTCTCATGTTTATGAGTCACGTGATGAAGAAACAGCAAACTGCTGAGCTTTACCACACACACACACACACACACACACACACACACACACACACACACACACACACACACACACACACACACTCACTCACACACTCACTCACTCACTCACTCACTCACTCACTCACTCACTCACTCACTCACTCACTCACTCACTCTCTGTCTTTCTATCTCTTGCTGACAAAATAGACACAAGTATGTCAGCACACTCTGCATACTGTCTGCTCTCTTTGTTGCTCTCCAACTACAGTATAAACACAATTTATCGCCCTCTCTCTCTCTCTCTCTCTCTCTCCCTCCCTGGCTCTGTCTCATTTGCTTTTTATCTCTCAAACGTTGTACACACAAAAAACACACCAGAACAGCGATGCAAGGGTTCATGTGGTTAATTCTCAGGGTAGTCTTATAGAATATGTTCTCACATGTCTAGCGACAGAATGCAGGCGTGCAAGGTGAAGTTTAAAACATGAAAATGAGGCAGGTGTGTTGTCAAAAGCCGGCAACATTCTTATCACTTTATTGCCTCAATGTTTGTAGAAGTGTTTGGCGGCAGTAGAGCAGGAACATCTGAATGTTTGTGTGTTTACATCATGGTTAAATGAAACAGCCTCCATTGAAGGCACCCCAGATGCTTTTAAAAGAGCCATTGTGTGGACAGCTCTTCTATGGTTAGAATGGTCCCCAATAGTCTGTGACTATTGTACTGCGTGTAGAATGAACAGGATGCTTCCATGGCCACACATCATTTAAGTGTAAAAAATGACCTGTAATTGTAAGATGAAATGAATTATTAGTCCAATTAACAGTTGCACTCCTACAAGCCCACAATAGCGGATCTAATGACTCGTGAAGGAACATGAAACAACAGGGAGTGTGTGATGTACAGGCAGGCTGGCCTTACCTGTTGAGAGCTTTATGAACAATAGTAATGTTTTAGTCTGGAGTACACAGTGTATTCTAGCTCATGGGTCTTCAACGTGTTCAGGCCAACAAGGACCCCTTAGTTGAGAGAGAGATGAAGCAGGGACCCCCACAAGCCTTTTTCATAGATTACATATAGTTTCATCGTTTGACAGCACAATTGTTAGTGTATTTTGATTTCATGTCAATTTGTGTTTTCAGATTTTTAACCGACTGAACCGCCGATACACTTGACCTTTCACTCTGTACTTAGTCCCTTAGTTCCCCTTTACACCAAACCTCTTTGACGAAAATAGCCGATCTACTTGTAGATCGGTTATTTTTGGCCAAAGTTCTCATAATATGGATGCTAGTTTCTATTACACAAAGATTTGGAGGACCCCCTATAGTAAATCTGAGGACCCCTAAGGCCTAGGGATCCCTGTTGAAGACCCTTCTTGGTCTAGCTAAGACAGGAGTGATGTGTTCTCTCTTTTATGTTGTAAGGATTTAGGAAGACCTATAAAAAGTGCATTACAGTAATCCTACCTGCTTGAGATAAAAGCAAAGTCACTTGGTTTATATGGGACTTGAAACAGAGTCTAAAACAACTCAGGTTTTTACTTCTTTTTGATCAAGGGAGTCAGGTTGCCAATTATTTTAAAGAGCTCATCATCATCCCTTTTTGCCTTGAGGCTAAAGCTGTCTGTCTTATCCTCGTTTAATTTTGGAAAGTTATTACTCAATTTATTAAATGGTTCATTAGGCTAGTGATTATATGTTGGCTACGCAACCACTGTTTTGTTTGTTATCTAAGGCCAGGGGAAGGATTACGTTTTCACTCCACAATCTTGCAAAATACTGTACTCACTCACCAGCATCAGACATTTTGTGCATGCTGCCAATAGGCCAAGGACACTGTGTACGTTCTGGGATATCATCAAGTTGAACAGCAACATTTTTCTCTGAACACTTTCAACCACTTTCAAACTAAGAAAATTATTATTATGTTTTTAATAGCGACCATAGAAGATCTACAAGCTTAAAATGTGTCACATTGCAGTTCGTTGCAAGCTGTTTTCACTATCCGTCGTACGTCAAATATACGCTGTAGTATAGAGTTTGTTGTTGAGCTCTGTGGAAGCTAGAAGCATCGCCAGATGATGGATAGAATCTTATCTGTTTTTAAATGTTGGTTGTTTTTGTGTGTCATGGCCAGATCTCGGATGCAGAGTGGGAGGACATGCTGGAGGCTTTCGATGAGAGGACTTACCTGAACGTGAAGCGTTGGAGGCCAGGAGATGACCCCTACGCCCTGTATGCCTTCAACCAGAGAGAGAGCGAACGCATTCCCAGCAACAGAGCCCTGAGGGACACACGACACTACAGGTATGCTTCAAACAGCGATGTACTGTACCTGGATATGTGCAGGGAGGGAGGAGGAGTGCATGCGTGCGTGTGTGTGTGTGTTACCTCATTATTTCCTTGTATCTCAGGATTGTCTGACAGGAACATTGACATCCTGCTGTATTTGGTTGCAAGCTAAAACTACAGGAGACACACAAGAATGTGTTTCTTTTATGTGTTGTGCGTATGTGCGTGCGTTAGGGCATTAACGACTTGTGATTTTTGCAAGTTGAGTTGAAGTCGACGTTTGATGACGTCATCACATCACACACGACCCCCCAATTATTTTGGGGGGTCCCAAGATGATTAACTTAATGTGAAACATTGTTTTCTCACTCAATTGTTAACAAACAAACATAAAGTTTAAGTGTATAGAGGCTATCTTCACATTTCTAAAGTGACAATTTAAGGACTTTTTAAAACCTATAAAATTACAAATTAAACATTGGCCAAATTGTCAAATATATAGAGGCAGAAATTGTGAAAATAGTCGATCTACATGCTCACAACGCCTCGCGTTGCGAGGCGTTGTGAGCATGTAGATCTGCTATTTTCACTTTTTTTTCACTTTTTTTCAACTTCGACTTTCGACTTTCTCTGGTGGCAGTCGACTTGTGTAATGAAGTCGACTGAATCGACTTGTCGACTTTTTCGTTAATGCCCTAGCGTGCGTGGATGCATCAGTGAGTCAATGAGTCAATGACTCAGTGAGTGAGTGAGTTAGTGAGTGTTCTGCAGGGACGTGAGGATGTGCTTTCTTATATGCCTGCGTCTGCTTTCTTATATGCCTACGTCTGATACATTCTGTCCTCTCTTGAGCTTCGCTGTAAGGAGGAGGTAGTGTTTCTACCGTATGCTGGTTCGTTTCCAGGGACTGTTCTCCCCTGCGGTGTGAACTTCACGTGTAACGCGAGGCAGTGTTTCTCTGTGCTAGTTTGTTTCTAGGGACCGTTCTCCATCGCTGTGTGAACTTCTCTGGCAGTAGCTTAGTGGGCAGAGAGGCTGTCTGGTAATCAGAATGTCACCAGTTTCGCCTCCTGCGGTCCCAAACTGAATTCCTGCCACTCGATTAATAATGAATCCTATTAAATCAAAAACTTCAGGTGTAATGGGGAGGTAGTGTTCCTGTGCTGGCTTGCTTCCACAGGCTCTTCATCCCTGCTGTGTTGAACGTCTGCTGTGACGGGAGGTAGTGTTTCTATGGCGGTTTGTTTCCAGGGAGCTACTGTTTCCAGTGGCGGGTAAAAGAAACTGAGTATGTTTACTCAAGTACTGTACTCACGTACCATTTTGAATACTGGAGTATTTCCAATTTTCAATACTTTTACTTCTACTCGGCTACACCTCAGAAGCAAATGTACTTTTTGCATTACCTTGTTACCTTTTAGTTACCTTTTAGTTACCTTGTAGATTTGAATTATTATAAAAGATTTAACGACTTAAGCCCTATTTGGTGATCGATGTTACAGCTCACAACAGATTGTAGATCTGAAGATGTAAATGTTTTTTAGGCTACATACCTTGCATAATGAGCACTTTTACCTTTGGTAAGTTAAGTATATTTTGATGCCAATAGAATACCTTTGTACTTTTACAACTACATTTTGATTACCAGGCTTTTACTTGTGGCAGAGTGTTTCTAAGTGTCAGTATTGGTACTTTTACTTAAGTAGATCAATTTAGTACGTTTTCCACCACTGACTGTTGTTTCTCCCTGCTGTGTGGAACCTCAGGTGGGAGGAAGGGAGAGGAGGTGAGCGGCAGAGGAGGGGAGATGAGAGCTTTCTTCTAGAAGACAGCTCAGGGAAGACAGAGAGACGAGGAGCAGGCAGAGGAGGGGAGAATGGAGGTGAAGACGGAAGGGCTGGGAGAGGAGAGGGGATTATATCGGATAGACAGACAGATAGACAGACAGACAGACAGACAGACAGACAGACAGACAGACAGACAGACAGACAGACAGACAGACAGACAGACAGACAGACAGAGAGAGAGAGAGAGAGAGAGAGAGAGAGAGAGAGAGAGGGGAGAGCTTCTTCTAGACAGCTCAGGGGAGACAAGGAGGAGGTAGGGATGGGACGATATGACATTTTCATATCACGATCATTGTAACCAAAGAAATCGTGATGTGCAATATTATCACGATAATCAAAATCCATTATCCTGGGGCGGAACATTTGCCAATAGCCGATCTACAGCTTGTGAGCTTGTAGATTGGCTATTTTTTGTCAAACGCATTTGATAGAGAGACTATCAAGTACGTATATTATAAGTACCTTTTTACCAATACTAGAGGGTTTAAGTGGTGCCGGTTATGCAGCTCGGCATAATAAAAGGTGAATTGATCCCAGTGCATGACGGTGGACAATATCACGATAAATTATATCTCCACGATATGATTATCGTGAGTGTTTTTTTATCACGATAAACGATAATATAACGTATCGTCCCATCCCTAGGAGGAGGCAGAGGAGAGGAGAATGAAGTTGAAGATGGAAGGGCAGGGAGAGGAGAGGAGAGGAGAGGAGAGGAGAGGAGAGGAGAGGAGAGGAGAGGAGAGGAGAGGAGAGGAGAGGGGATTAGGGTCTAGACAGACAGACAGAAAGACAGAGAGTGGGGGGGAGAAGGAGAGAGCAGAGGAAAAGTGGATGAGAGGAGAGCGGGAGGAGGAGGAGGAGGTGAAAGCAAGGAAAGAGGAGAGATGGAGGAGAAGTGCCACAAGCTGTTGAGAGGAGAGATAATTGCCACATGAGCGGAGCCTATGAGGCTGGGGAAACTGTGTGTGTGTGTGTGTGTGTGTGTGTGTGTATGTGTGTGTGACTGTGTGTGTGTGTGTTTGTGCGTGCGTGCGTGCATGCGTGCGTGCTTGCGTAGAGAGAGAGGCCGCGAGAGAGCATGCATGCATTTGCATATCTTTGTTTTTCCCTGTGTCTTTAGTCTGCACACTGTGTGTGTGTGTGTGTGTGTGTGTGTGTGTGTGTGTGTGTGTGTGTGTGTGTGTGTGTGTGTGTGTGTGTGTGTGTGTGTGTGTGTGTGTGTGTGTGTGCGCGTGCGCGCGTGCGTGCGTGCGTGCGTGCGTGCGTGCGTGCTGCGTGCGTGCGTGCGTGTGTGTGTACACTTTTGTGAGTGCCTGTGTGTTTCTTCACGTTTTTCTCTTTTGCGTGTGCGCCGTGCGTCTGCCTGTTCCCTTGCTCTCGTGATGCGTACGTTGTGTGTGTGTGTGTGTGTGTGTGTGTGCGCGCGTGTGTGTGAACCACTCCACTCCAGTGCTCAGCCATTATCTCTATAAGCAGAGGGTGCCTCCCTGTGTCTTGCCAGTCTTATAATGCCTGATGTATACTTTGGACGCGTGTAGGTGTCGCGCGGCACGGAAAATATCTGATCTACAAGCTCACAACGCGGCGCAGCGCGGCACGTTGTGGGCGTTGTAGATCGGCTTATTTTTCTGTGCGAGACACCGGCGCGCAACCAAGTACAAACCACCCTTAAGCCCCCACTGTAATACTACAGCCTGGATAAGATAACAGCACAGCAACAATACGCTGCCACTCACAGCATGTAATACCATTCAAGACAATGAGGCGATACAGCAATGAAGCCTCAACAGGACAATGGACGACATAATAATAACAAGCTTCTTCCGTACAAGATAATTATGCCTAGTTTATGCTTGGTCGTGCGGCCGTGTCGCAGCCACCATAAAATAGCCCTAATCTACAAGCTCACTAATGCGTCGCAGCGCTGCACGGTGGGAGCTTGTAGATTGGCTGTTTCCCACACTCGACAAAACTAGCCTAACGTATAAATTAGGCTTTAGCTGGAAAAGGGAAAACAGAAATTGATCTAATAATAATGATAATAATAATAAAGGAGTATTGTATCATGGATGTGGACAGAATGCAGACATGGACATTCCAGGGAAAGATCCACATTGCAATGAGATTATTTGTAAAAACTCCAAACAGGATAATGCAGTAAAGGAGATTAAAAGATGCAGATAAATTGCGATGGAATGGAGAAAATAAATGGATTATTACCATACAATGCAACTGGCTAATGAAATATCATAATGTATCAGACTGCCCCTATCTTAAGTATAATAATATAATGTGTGATATCTGCCCTGCATGGCCCTGATTAATTTCAGTAAATGTATAGTTTCTTGAGGCTTTTATCAGTCTGTAAAAAGTGCCCTCTCCAGACCATGAATGAATGCAGTTACTTTTTACTATGGTGAAAGAAATTCAAATGCCCCCTTTCCATACCATACAAGGAGGGAGCATTCAAGAGAATTGCCTTGTCCAAACTCTCCTGCACTTGAATGCATCATTTTATGTGTAGAAATCTATGCTGTACGCCACATTTCCAGTACTGACTTGATTATGCTTAGTTCCGTGTGGTATCATGCACCGAAAATAGCCGACCTCCAAGCTCACAACGCGTCGCAGCAATATTTCCACCTAAAGGCCCTTTTAGAAATGTCAGCCCCTGCCTCTCTAACATTCTCTGCACGTCCCTGTTGGATACACATGCACCAGGATAATTTATGTCATAATGAAAGTTTCTTGGACCCACGTAGAACAATGCATCGTGACCCCTGTTACTGAACCAACACTTTATAGCAGTGATTACTGTGGGAACATATTTAATGACTCTAGGACACCCAGTTAAATACTGTTCTCTGAATGAACCTGTTTTCTTGGACTTGTCAGCTCTTGGCTTCCTTGAGAACAGAGTAATAACCACATGCAACCCCACATCACAGGCCTGTACATGCAGAACGGTGGCACCAATTATTTGTATTACATATCGTCGTTGTCGAGCGGAAAACCTCGTATCTCCAAGTTTCAAATTTGTACGTTCTTTCGTAAAGTAAAGCCCTGCTTCATCATACATACAAGGCGGTCGCACAAAAGTAGTGAAAACAGCAGGTCTACAAGCACACAACGCCTCGCACCCGCGAGGCGTTGTGTGCTTGTAGACCTGCTGTTTTCACTATACATCATTTTTAAAATGATAAATGCAAAACAAACGTTTTTTGGACATACAGGGTTTTCACCCGACAACAACGATATTTCAGGCTGATATGCAGTACTTGTAGGAAGCCAGCGGGATTGTAAATTCAGAATTCTTTCACACAATTATAGACTTGGTAATGGATTCATAATTTTGTCCCAGTGTGCCGCGCTATGTAATTATTTGTTTGTTTTGTTTCTATGTATAAAATTGAAAACACCAATGCAGGTACCTTTGCCAAAAAAGATTAGCAACAAACAAACCGAAATAGGAACAAGGACGAACGCTCTCAGGGGGACATTGATGTTCTGTGGGTAATCTGTCTGTGTAAAGCACCATCAACAGGGGTTCTCAAAGTGGGGTCCGGGGACACCCAGGGGTCCTTGTCGGGCTTCCAGGCCGGGGGTCCCCAGAATAATTAGTTAAAGCATCTGAATCATTTTAACCACGTTAACCATATTTTATTCGTTGGTTATTTTTGAAAGAATCTTGAAGATTTGTGAAAAAAACATTGAAAAGTTTTCTTTTCTTTTTGGAGCGGTGAAAGCGCTCCCAATAGACAGGTATGTCTGTGGGTGGGTGGGTGGCTGGCTATGTGGCTGGGTGGCTGGCTATGTCTGTAGCCTGGCAATACCTTGAGTGGCCACACACAACACACAAGTTAAAGGAGGGGCGCTGTTGTGCAGGCACACACACACACACACACACACACGCACACACACACGCACGCACGCACGCACGCACACACACACGGTATAGCTGCTCAGATTCACCGCTCCACTTCGAACCGAGGTTTGATTTTTAGACAATGTTTTGCTTCTGGGGGTCCCTGGTACAATATATTTTGTGATGGGCATCTGCGGACAAATGTATAATTTTGGAAAAGGTTTCAGCATCACTGATGTACAACATAGAGAAGAGTGACACAAAAATAATTTTACCTGTCACCACATACTGAGCACTGTAACTCTGTGTGTGTGTGTGTGTGTGTGTGTGTGTGTGTGTGTGTGTGTGTGTGTGTGTGTGTGTGTGTGTGTGTGTGCGTGTGCGTGTGTTAGTCAGTGAGTGCATGCGTGTGCATCAGAGAAGTAGTGACATTGATTGGTTGGTCCTGTCATGTATTGATTTGCCCTCATTGATTGGCTGGTGTATCTGTCAGTCAAACACCTTATCAGGCCCAGTGCTAACGAGCCAGTGTCAGGTCCCTTTGTGCTCCTGTGACCTACTGTAGTCTGTGTTTATGTGCAGGTGCTGTTGTGTGTGTTTGTGTGTGTGTGTGTGTGTGTGTGTGTGTGTGTGTGTGTGTGTGTGTGTGTGTGTGTGTGTGTGTGTGTGTGTGTGTGTGTGTGTGTGTGTGTGTGTACGTGTGCTTATGTATGTGTATTGGTGACCTGTACGAGCCAATATTTGCACTCTCAGAGTTAAATTAACATAAAAAGTGTACGAAATGTAAAACACCTCCTCCCATCTTCATCATCGTGCTACCTCCTCCTCTCCTCCTCGTTGCCTTTCTCCTTTCTCCCTACTCCCCATCACCTCCTCTGCCCTCTATTGGGGCGGCTGTGGCTCAAAAGGTAGAGCAGGTCTTCCGATGATCCGTGGGTCGTGCATTCGAATCACGGCTCCTCCTGTCCACATGTCGAAGTGTCCTTGGGCAAGACACTAGTTTCGCGTAGCCAGACAACTATTCCACAATCTCCGAAGGCTATAGAGAGTCTGGAACGGCAGCTCCCGAACGGTGAGTATCGGAAGTAGCCACTACTGCACGGAACTGTAGTCCCCTGGTAGTCCCACTGGAAACATAACAGAATCACACTCGCACAGACAGAGTCATTCGAGAGGCATATTCTTGTTATGGGTGTGTTATGGTTTAAGAAAACATTTGAAAACATGGATGTAACACCAACAACACCAGAGAAAGACGAAATAACGCCCCAATTTTTTTTGAAAGGAGACATAACGCTTCCAGCTGGACTTGTTATTGCTACTGCACCAATGGAGCGGTTGCGTCACATACGCTCTATCTCGCACTCATCGTTTCTATTTCCGTGCCCCAAACTGTATGCCGGGAGCATTTGCAAATCACGGAGGCAACAGTCTGGCAACGCGAGACTAGCAAGACACGGAACCCCACATTGCCTCCAATGAGTCAGTCGGTGCTAACTTGCCACCATTGGTGTGTGATTTTGGGAGGTGAGGACACTGGCATTAACTGTTCGTCTGCTTCACCTCCAAATGTATGAATGTATGGACCATTGTAAAGCGCTTTGAGTTCTCAACTTGCTTAGAAAAGCACTATAAACATGCAATCCATTATTATTATAGAAGCTTCTTCTCTGCTTCTTGCTGCTTATCTCCTCCTCTCCGTTGGCTGCTCCTGTCTCCTGCCTCGCCACTTGTTTACACATTCAACTGGTGCCAGGAGCTCATCAATACTACTGATCATCTCAAGTGTGTGTGTGTGTGTGTGTGTGTGTGTGTGTGTGTGTGTGTGTGTGTGTGTGTGTGTGTGTGTGTGTGTGTGTGTGTGTGTGTGTGTGTGCTTCGATGGATGTATTGATTGGTGTGTGCCTGCGTTATTGCATGCTGCGATGCATTCTGAGCTTGTAGATCAAAAGGTAGATTGCGATCTACCAGTAGTATCACAAGCTAGACCACATACCCTGCCCCTAAACAAATACAAATAGAAATATTGATTTCTTTTTGAGTGGTGCAAACCACTCCTACATTTCACCTTGTGTGTCTTAGTACGGATCTCCATGTATGGATAACCAAAATGTATTATCTCAGATATCTCAGATCCGTGCTCATACACATAAAGTAACTGACATCACGGACAAAACGCCCCATGGTATGCAAGGAGATATGCACGACGTGTGTTGTGATTGCACCGCTCACTTCGCACACTTGCCTCTGCAGATCTGCAGCATCTGCTTGAATCAGTGTTGATTTAGACGAAAAATGTTTGTCGACTGCGTTTTTTTCACTGACGAAAACGAAATAAAAACTAAGCTGTGGTGACTAAAACTAAGACTAAATATATTGACAGTTTCGTCAACAAAATCAAAACTAGACTAAAACGTTAGGGAGGGACTAGTGCTGAAGAGAGTAATTTTAAGTTTGGTTGCTCTCAGCCGATCTACAAGCTCGATCTACAAGCTCGATCTCGATCTCGATCTAGCCGATCTACAAGCTCACAACGCATAGCTCTGTGACGCGTTGTGAGCTTGTAGATCGGCTATTTTCAGCACGCAATCAAGTATAAAATCAGTCATTACGATGCCATCAAGGCCTGCCAAAATACACTTTAGTTGACAAAATCAATTGTAGATTTAGTCGCCCAAAATCTTATGATATTTAGTCGACTAAAATTAGACTAAAACCTTTCAGGTGACTAAATTATGAGTAAAACTAAATGACATTTTATTCAAAAGACTATGACTAAAACTAAATCAAAATTTGCTGTCAAAAACAACACTGGCTTGAATTAAGGTTAACTTGATTGATTGACATGAAGAACAGCCTACACAGCTTCTATACTGTGTAAACCCACAATACAAAGCCTCGTTTTCAAGAGTGTTGCGCGCAAACGTCAGTAGCATTACAAGTGTTATATAAAAACTGGTTCCATTCCAAGTGCAATTGTCTCATGTGTAATAACGAATAATTATTATAATACAATTTTTTTATTGGTAGATCTTGTTGAGCTGGTCGTTTTAAGAGCAGTTACTTAAGTAAAACAAAGTGTGGTCTCTCCCGTTATAGGGTGTATTTTCCACACCGACGCGCAACTAAGTATAACTGAGGCAGGCTTAAGCGGGTGGTTATATGTGTTGCTTTGGCTGGTGTGCTTCCTTGTTCGCCAGCCAGACACCTTCTTTTTTTATTTAAAGCCTCCCTCCAGCGTTTTTTAGTGTTTTCCAGCAGTTTGATGTTGTGCAGTTCCTACCTGTGGTGTGTGTGTGTGTGTGTGTGTGTGTGTGTGTGTGTGTGTGTGTGTGTGTGTGTGTGTGTGTGTGTGTGTGTGTGTGTGTGTGTGTGTGTGTGTGTGTGTGTGTGTGTGTGTGTGTGTGTGTGTGTGTGTGTGTGTGCGCGCGCGGGCGGGCGGGCGGGCGGGCGGGCGGGCGGGCGAGAGAGAGAGAGAGAGAGAGAGAGAGAGAGAGAGAGAGAGAGAGAGAGAGAGAGAGAGAGAAGGATTCATGCAGTGATGCAGTGATGCTGCTGACAGCTGGCTGGGGCTGGACTGTGGAGAAGCTGTCTTCTACTGTCTCCTCTATATATATATGCCCACACGCACACACACACACACACACACACACACACACACACACACACACACACACACACACACACACACACACACACACACACACCATATACACAGAGGCACACCACTACTGGGCTTATTTATACCTGCTGAGTTGTTGATAATTATTGGTAAAACACACAGCGTGCGTGCGTGTGCCTGGTAATGTGTTAATGTTTTCAGTCTTTCTGGCTTCCAACAACATGACTCACTCTCTGTCTCAGTGAATGAACTGATGAATGAATCGTTTTACAATCATTTTCCATTGTTTAATGTTGTGGACTAAAGTAAAATGTCACTCATACTCATTTATATACTCATTATTGCTATATTATACATTTATAGCCTTCCTGGCATCCATACTTTGGGCATGTTGTTGATGTAGAGCAGAGTTCCCCAATAGGCGGCCCGCGGGCCATTTGCGGCCCGCGGGTGGCTACTGTCTGGCCCACACCAACCCCAGTAATAATGGTGGTATAAGAGCAGCAACAACACTAGTATATCGTCGTTGTCAGGTGGAAACCTCGTATCTCCAAATTTGTACGTTCTTTCGCAAAGTAAAGCCCTGCTTCATCATTCAAGGCTGTCTTACAAAAGTAGTGAAAACAGCAGATCTACAAGCATACAACGCCTCGCGGTGCGAGGCGTTGTGTGCTTGTAGATCAGCTGTTTTCACTAGTTTAAATCATTTTTAAAATGATAAATGCAAAACGAATGGTTTGGACATACAAGATTTTCACCCGACAACGACAATATCTGAACTGTCGCTGCAGTAGCGGGAACGCCACCGTCGTCTCCTGCAATGCTGTGGCCCTCGGCTTGGTACCCTATGATTTCGGCCCTTGGGGAAAACTAATTGGGGAACCCTGATGTAGAGCCTTCGTCCTACTCCTCCTGCCCAACACTCCCTGCAGATCCATAGGAGTCTATACGCACATAGTTGCCCCAATTGTGTTCGTATAGACCAGTGGTTCTCAACCAGTGGTCTGGGGACGACAAGTGGTCCTTGAGGGGGTTCCAGGTGGTCCCGAGCTAAATGATAAAGAGTTGGTATAACCACATGGACCCTTATAGCTCTTTAATTTGGTTTCATTGTATACGCTCTCAAGAGTTAAATTATTGTCAAACATTGATACTTAATTTCTGCACTAGGGTTGCAACTTGCAACGGTACTTTACTTGCACACCGATAACACCATTAAATAAAAAGAAAACACATCCGCTGCTCTGCTCTGCCCCGTGGAGCGCAGTAGAGATGTGACGTTCGGCAACAATTCCTCTCTTTTGAACAGCTCTTTTAAATGAACGATGGGATTCGGTTCTCAATCGCGGGAGTCCGGGAGCTGTTCCTTGTGTGGGAGTGTGAAGAAAAGATTCAGAATCAACGGATCATCCACGGGGCGAGGCACAGCCCATCAGACTGCATGATGTCTCGTCCCCACTCGCAGCGCACGTTCCAGGAGACTAGTTGTGGCGTTATAATGTCACAGTGCGCAGTAGGCGGAAAAACAACGATTAGCCAAACAAGAAAATGCAGGGCTGTTGTAACACTAACAGTGTTGTTGCTTTTTTACAAAGCTGAATTTTTAATATGGTCGGATGGTTGTTGTTGTTGTAGCTTGAGGTAGCATTGGCTGCTACTGAGTGCTCACAAGACGACAAGACACGCAATGGTGGTTGAAATGGTGTTACCGATAACCGCGGTGTTGACACGGACGATATTTTCGGTGTTAAAGATTTCATACCGTTGCAACCCTAGTCTGCACAATTAGAGAATGCAGAAAATGTGTTATACTTTGTTCAACGTTTGCCTGTTTATCTCTCCTATTATATAATCAAATGGCTCAAATGCCCAATAAATAATGGACCTTGATATGATGATGCACCACGATGGATATGAATCCACAACCTCCGCGGCGGTAGGCAGCTACTTTACCTCTGCGCCACCCAAGCTCCGCGATATATGGCTTACGGGGTTAATGCTGTGTATGGATGATATGATGATATTAACAGCATGAGTTGGCTATATTATTGTGTACGTTCAGCATTTTTTTTTTCTTCTTCGGTTAGCGTACAGCTTAATAAGTGGTGCAGTGAGGTCAGTGCGAAGTCCAGTCAGTGTCGGTCAAGGTCATCGCGGCTGTTACCTAGAAACAGTGAGTGAAACAGTCCATAGAATCCAAGACTGCTGATGACAGCACCTCACAGCACCATGTTCCTTTCACCACACACTCTCCTCCATTACTGTTTAACGCACGCACGCACGCACGCACGCACGCACGCACGCACGCACGCACGCACGCAGGGGTGTCGCACCAAATTCTGGGCTCTGATTACAAGGATCCACTGCAGGCCCACCATTAATGTTCTTCATAGGGGGGAGGGGGTTTCCGGGAACGCATTACCACGCATTATTTTGTGCTTTAACCTATTGAAAAATAGCAGATATACAAGCTCACAGCGAGCTTGTAAATCTGCTATTTTTGAAAAATCTTGATTTTTTTTGGGGTCAGTGGTGCTCAAACTTTTTCATGTGAAGGACCCCCAAAATGATATGTATTTGGCCCCAGACCCCCCATCTCAAAATATTTAGTTCCAGGGACCCTTCCCAGAAGCAAAATTTGAGTTGCAAATATTTGCTTAAAAAACACAAAGATTTGCGCACATTTTCACGACTTTTCAAAAATAGCAGATCTACAAGCTTGCAGCTGTGAGCTTGTATATCTGCTATTTTTCAATATCTAAAGTATAACATAATTAAGGCCCCTTCACCTTGGGCCCCCCCCCCCCCCCCCCCCCTTGTGACGCCCCTGCACGCACGCGCGCACGCACACACACACACACACACACACTGACAGCACACAGCAGATATGCCTGGCCGTCTCACTCGGCTGGTCCATAATGACTCCAGACTTTGGTTCTAAATGGGCTTCCTGCTCTCAGCCTTTGTCACAGAGCTGAAAATGTTCTACCTGAGGTTTATCAACTGTAGAGGACGGATAAAGGAATGGACCACCTCTCACAGTATGTATGTACGCAACAAATTATACGGCTGACTGCCGGAAACTCTGCATTTAAAGAAAATACATTATGCATACAGGACATACGGTATACTGACTCAATCCTTTTGTCACACATGCAGGTAAAATGTAAATGCGCTCACGTGTCCATATTATTCACACACGACATGTGCACAGTGCATAAAATTGGCAGTGACGTTTTCTTTTTTGCCTGTTTCAAATTTATCGGATGCTTTTATCCAGAGTTGCAACAGTAGAATCAACTGAATTCACTGTATTGCCAGAGAGGAAGGTGGAGACGCATAAGAAGAGGTGTCTATCATAGATATCCTTGTTGTTGGGCAGAGATTTTGGGGTACATTTATGCTCTAATTCAGGGGTCTTCAACATTTTCAGGCCAAGGACCCCTTAGTTGAGAGAGAGATGAAGCAGGGACCCCCATATTCCATATAGTTTCATCATTTAACAGCAACATCATCAGTGTATTTTGGATTCATGTCAATTTGTGTTTTCATATATTTAACCACTTGAGCCGTCATTACATTACGTAATAAACTAGACCTTTTACTCTGTACTTAGTCTGCTCTTTTTCCCCTCTACACCAGAGCTCTTTTTAATAGCCGATCTATTTTTGGCTAAAGTTCTCAGAATATGGGCGTTCAAGTGGTTTTTATAACAAAAAGGAAAACATTTTTTCTATCACTCAAAGATTTGGAGGACCCCCTGTAGTAACTCTGAGGAACCCCTGTTGAGGAAACCTGCTCTAATTGATCATACTACAGTTTCACTCAAAAGTAGCAGATCGACAATTTGTTGCTGTTCACCCCCCAAATGACTTTCTTTCTATTGATTACTCATGACATGGAGACTTGAGTTCAATTATATTCCTAAGACAAAAATGTGATTATAGTACATTTGCCCCCATTGATTCCGAATGGGAACTAAAAATATTATTGAACTCAAGTCTCCATGGCGTGAGTAAGCAATAGAAAAAAAGTAATTTTGGGGTTGAACTACTCCTTTAATAAGCTTGTAGATGTGCTACATTTTCTATTTTTTCCTGGAAAGTAACAGTTTTGGACATAAGAGGTTTCCACCTGACAGAGACGATATGGAGAGAGAGAGAGAGGGCTTAGCTTTCTGATGTAAGCCTTTTTTTCCACAGAGCTGAGATGTTCTACCTATAAAGATGTATCAACTGTAGAGGAAGGATATGGGAATAGACCATCTCTCAAAGTATAGGCACACGCAAATTATACGTCTGGCTGCTGTAAAGTGCATATAAAAATACATTATGCATACAGGATATACTCAGTGACTCTAAAATGCAAATGCACACGCATATGAACACCCAGGACCGCTGGTGAAGTTGGCAGTCACATATAAGCCACCAGCCTTCAACAGCCCACCAAGAAATCACCGGAAAAGGGTGGCAGGATTACTGGTTGCATCTCGGGCTCCAGCTGGAGATTATGCCTCCTTCATGTATCATTTCAATTTTGAAGCGTTTCGTTGCTGTGCCTTATAGCAGTGGTTACCAAACTGGGTTTTGGGACCTCATCTGGGGGGGTCTCTAGATGATTAGCTTAATGTGCAACAATGTTTTCTTACTCCACAGTAAACAAACCAGCATACAGTATGTGTGTGTATAGGGTATCTGCACATTTTAATCACTTTTGAGACGAAATACAAATATTCCAAAAGAAAGAGGCTGATCTACAAGCTCACAACACCTCGCAGTATGGGGCGCTGTCCCACACACGTTTAGCTGTGTTGCTCATTCCATGAGTGCACAGTCATTACAAGTTATAACTCATTGTAAAGGTGACCAATCAACAATTACAACGATATAAAATACAATACCAATTGATATTATTGAAGGGGAGAAATAATCGACCAAAGTTACGTTTCTGAACCTTTTTTGAGGAGTTTGTGTCTGTTGCTTATTTGACACCTGATGAAGGTGAGTCGGACTGAAACATTGTACTTGCAAGTAAGTGAAGACAGTGGGATCTAGGGATGGGATGATAAGCGATTTTATCGTTTATGGTGATAAATAACACTCACGATAATCGCATCGTGGAGATTTAATTTATCGTGATATTGTCCTCCGTCATGCACTGGGATCAATTCACATTTTATTTGCCGAGCTGCATATCCGGTACCATTTAAACCCCCGATTGGTAAAAGGTACTTATAATATACATACGTGATACTGTCTTTCAGAGAGAGGAGGGAATTGTTCTGTCAGGATCCTGAGTGTTACGTTATTATCCTCCATGTCTGTACTGCTGTCTCCTGTCATCTTCTCTGCTTCTCTCTCTCTCTCTCTCTCTCTCTCTCTCTATCTCTCTCTCTCTCTCTCTCTCTCTGCTGTCCAGTTGGGTAATGAAATAGTTCAATGCAAATATCCCAACCTAATAGACTGAAGGAGAGAAGATGAGAGCGGCAACAAAACAAAAGGAAAGGAATGGAAAGGGAAAAGAGCGAGGGGGAACAAGCAAGGCAAGGAGAGGAGAGGAGGCGTGAAGGGAAGTTAAAAGCACAACCACACAAGAAGAGACAGTTAAGTTGGGGAAGAAATGTGATAATTTAAAGATGAGAAAAGATGAGAGTGATGAGAATTGTATCCACTGAGATGCTGTTGGAGAGCCTGGAGGAGGCAGGATGACACATGGTGAATGTCACACCTGTATAACTTATTCATTTACCTTTAATTAAACTGAGAGACAGGGGCAGAGAGAGAGAGAGAGAGAGAGAGAGAGAGAGAGAGAGAGAGAGGTGAGAGATGAAAGGAAAAGCAAGCTGCTAAGTGTAAAGGCTGACAGGCTCTGTGTCATATTGAGCTGCCTTCTCAACTTACTTCAAGACATGCTGTCATATACCCTAAATAGAACACATACGCACGCGCACGCACACACACACACACACATTCACTCCCAACATACCCGGCTGCTGCACTGCAAATTCTACAGCGGCAGTTTAACTCTGAGAGTGTAAACACAGACTCATGACGGCCCAGTCTTCTACTCAGAGTTAAATTGACACCCTGGATTTCACAGGGTGTCTTTTAAAAATACACAAGTTATGTCTCTGGACTGTAGGAGGTCTAGACAGCTGATAACCCCAGTCAGTCAATGACCCCGATGCAGTGTGGGTGGTCCTGCCACGTAATCTCCTTAACTCAACTACATGATAGGCCACTTGACTCAACCACAGCTAGTTAACTAGCAACCTAGACCACTTAACTCAACCACAGCTAGTTAACTAGCGACCTAGACCACTTAACTCAACCACAGCTAGTTAACTAGCGACCCAGTCCACTTAACTCAACCACAGCTAGTTAACTAGCGACCTAGACCACTTAACTCAACCACAGCTAGTTAACTAGCGACCCAGTCCACTTAACTCAACCACAGCTAGTTAACTAGCGACCTAGACCACTTAACTCAACCACAGCTAGTTAACTAGCAACCTAGACCACTTAACTCAACCACAGCTAGTTAACTAGCGACCCAGTCCACTTAACTCAACCACAGCTAGTTAACTAGCGACCTAGACCACTTAACTCAACCACAGCTAGTTAACTAGCGACCCAGTCCACTTAACTCAACCACAGCTAGTTAACTAGCGACCTAGACCACTTAACTCAACCACAGCTAGTTAACTAGCGACCTAGACCACTTAACTCAACCACAGCTAGTTAACTAGCGACCCAGTCCACTTAACTCAACCACAGCTAGTTAACTAGCGACCTAGACCACTTAACTCAACCACAGTGAGTTAACTAGCGACCCAGTCCACTACACAGCTAGTTAAGTACGACACTTAACTCAACTGGAGTTCTCTCTATCTTGCTGTCTCTCTCAGTCTCCCATCTTTCTGTCAGATCTTCAATGCTTGTATATTTTGTGTCCTTCATCTCTCTCTCTCTCTCTCTCTCTCTCTCCTCTCTCTCTCTCTCTCTCCCTCTCCTCTCTCTCCTCTCTCTGAACGTGTTTTTCTATCATTACAAATAAGTAGGCCTATGCTTGTCACATTCCTTTCAGTATTCGTAATGTTCAGTATTGTTGTTACAATTTCACCCACCTGTAAATTGGTGGGTGAAATGTTAACGAGTCACTAACAGACTCTGTGTGCAGAGAGATGGCAGACTGGCAGAGAGATGGTAGACTGGCAGAGAGATGGCAGACTGGCAGAGAGATGGTAGACTGGCAGAGAGATGGCAGACTGGCAGAGAGATGGCAGACTGGCAGAGAGATGGTAGACTGGCAGAGAGATGGCAGACTGGCAGAGAGATGGTAGACTGGCAGAGAGATGGCAGACTGGCAGAGAGATGGCAGACTGGCAGAGAGATGGTAGACTGGCAGAGAGATGGTAGACTGGCAGAGAGATGGCAGACTGGCAGAGAGATGGCAGACTGGCAGAGAGATGGCAGACTGGCAGAGAGATGGCAGACTGGCATAGAGATGGTAGACTGGCAGAGAGATGGTAGACTGGCGTTGCAGAGAGAAGGCCGGCAGCCTGATGTTAATGAGTTGGTTCTCCCAGATGTCTTGTCAGCAGTGAGGAGGAGGAGGGGGGATGGGGGATCTTTTTAATCATGCCAGTGTGTGATGTCACGTCTTTCTATTTATTCATACATGGTCCTCTGAAGCGCTGAGGGAAGCCCAGAGCTCTGATTGTTCACTTTGATTTCCTCCCTGAAATCTCCTTGGCTTTTTGCCGTCCTATTTTGCTTTCAACGCTTATCCTGTTCCCCCATTCTCTTTATTATTATTATTTTTTTCATTCCCACTTCCTCTCCATCCTCTCCTTTCATTTTGTGCCTCCATCTCTCTATATCTTTCTTTTCATCTCTCTCTTTCTCTCTCTTCATCTCCCAGTCTTTCTGAGAACATAGAAGTATGTAAATGAACATGGTTGGTGTTGACTGCAGGAAGAGCAGAGTCACCAGAGTGATGGCGTGATAGTGAAAATGATTGGTGAGGCTCAGTTAAAAGAGAGAGCTTGATGTATAGAGGAAATAAATATACCTTAGCATTCTCTCGCTCTGCCACTCTCGCTGTTCCTCTTCCCTTCTGCAGGTCTATATTTCTATACTCTCTCTTTCCTTTATGAGTGAAACACCTGCTCTCAGATTACGAGGCGGCAGTGGCTCAGGGGTAGAGTTGCCGTCTTAGAACACGGAGGGTTCCCGAAGGGTTCCCAGTTTGATCCCAGACTCCCCCAGAGTTAGTGTCGAAGAGTCCTTGAGCAAGACTCAGAAAAGAAGAACCCCTAGTTGCTCCCGATGAGCTGGTTGGTGCCTTGTATGGTTTCCTCTGCCATTGGTGTGTGAATGGGTGAATGCAATGCACAATACACATGCGCACACGCACACACGCGCACGCACGCACGCACGCACGCACACACTCACCTCCATTCTAGAACTTGTTTTCCAGGTCACGCTCTAGCATGCTATAGTTTTCTAGAATGAATTAGGATGTCAGCCCTGCGTTCTATAGATTTGGTTTGATTTGTTGTTTGTTCTTTCCATTTGTACACTCTGTTTTCCGGGCTTCCCTCCTGTAATGTGATTGTCGCCGCTGTACCTCGCCGACACAGCAACCTGCTGTTAAACAAGCCTTTCCACCTCTCAGCACAAAGACATCATGTCATTTTCACAGCAGATTACAATCTCTGATTGTTCCGTGGAAACTGCTTTCAATGCTTTTCCTCCACTCATTCTTTTCTCCTCACGTTTTAAAAGATTTCACTTAGGCTACATTTTATAATGGAAGTCAAAGGGGCTCTGATCAGGCAGGAACATTGCCCACATTTGGAGTCATAACATCATTGAATATGTCTTAGACATTAAGACATTATATTATACATCTGAATTAACTGGCTGGTCACATGAAGTCCCAGATCCATTTTGGGAGCCACGCCGTTCCCATTTGCATCCCGAGATCCACATAAATTAGATTTTCTTCTTTAATCGTCTTAACCTATCTTAATCTAGTGTTGCACTCATTGGAAGTCATTCTGGATAACAGAATCAGCTCCCGCACAAAGACCGCGTTGTGTTCCCCTGCGTATAATTTTCATCACCAACCTAATTCAACTAACTAATTCAAACCCATGACTTGATGATTGGGACTGTGTGATAAGCACACTGACTGTCTAAACCAGGATATCCATCATTATAACACACAAAGCACTCCTCTGGTACAGCAGATTTCAAAGTGGCTTCTGGGGAACCCCAGAGGTTCCTTGAGGAGACTGAAGGGAGGGGAGGGGAGTCTCCTTGTATTCAATTCACTAGAAATTAAGATATTGTCCGCAAATTACAATTGGACTCAGATAAGCTTATACCCCACAAGCTTTCCCCCGTATGAGTGAAACTAATGATATGTTTCTATCTCATCATGTACAATACAATTATGGGGTCCTCGAGGGGTCCGTACTTGGCCCCCTCTTCCCCCTTCTCTTTGCAAAGAATATTTCCACAGAAAATTGGTCTTACTTTCACAGATTGTTCACCTATTATGACATGCACAGAAAAGTTCATGTGGTTGAAAAAAACTAAACGTATTTTCATATCAGGATCCCTGACAGAATCAGGTGAAATGGGGGTCCATGGCCTAAGGAAAGTCATCATGGGGGTCCTTCCATTACATGAAAAAGTTTGGAGAACCCCAGGGTTTGAATTACTATGGAGTTATTCTGTAGCAGCAGACATACACAGAGCAGAGTAGACGGCAAACCGAAATAGTTCTCTCCAGAGTGAGAAATCAACCTCATCCACCCCCACTGATCAGCTACCCAGCCACATTAACCTGATTAGCTAATTACCTGCACTGATTGAATTAGATCATGCAGTATGGAATGTTTACCCAGTCAGAACATGAAACCCTTCTGCCTACTAATCTCCTAGTTTAAAAGACTGCATTTCTACTACTAATACTATGCATAAGAATGTTCGCATACACATGAAAACCTTGCACACATCCAAGCTCTTGTGAACTGAGATGAAAGATTAAAAAGTTGATCTGCTGGGGCGCCTGCTGGCCTAGTGGTCTAGGCGCATACCACATTAGGCTATGATGCCTGCTGGTGTCGCCTGTTCGATTCCCGATCTGGACGACCTTTGCCATATGTCATTCCCTATCTCTCTCCCCATATCCTGTCATTCTACTGTCCTATCAAATAAAGGCATAAAAAGCCCAAAAAACAAATCTTTAATCTTTAATCGAAACATCACTCAAATAAAAATAAATGGCAAACGTCTAATTTCTCTTTTGGGTCACAAGCTATAAAGTTTGGATACCACTGGTCTAGAGTATTTATCTATATGACATTATAATCATGTTTATATATGGCATGAATTAACGTTCCTTTGAATGAATTTTGAAAGATGAAAATGGTTAGTACTTAATAATAAGATATAAGATGTTTATTTGTTAGTGTATAGAACATACAACAAAGTTTTGTTTAGTGCATCCACAGACAAATACCAGCATCAACAAAGAAAGAAACACTGAGCAACATTATGCCATAAACTGTTACTGTCTACTCTGTTCATAGTTTATTGTCAATAACAAGAATTGACACAGTCAATATAAAATCTGGTGGAATGGTGTGGTGAACTACAATTATTTAAAACTGAATTTAGTAGTAGACCTGTGGTAATATATTGTGCTATAGTGCTTGCAGCCATGTCAGAAATAGTGGCCAGTGGTCTTTTCTACCTCCTCCCCTCCTTATATGCTCATCCTGTCATTTTCTCCTTTTTGTAGTTTTTATTTTTCACTAAAATAGTGTATTACAAAAGAAAAAGTTTTTACAGTGTAAAAAAAAGTCTATTACAAAAGAAAGTGTTTACAGTGTACTCTTTAATGTCGGCTACGAAGCTTGCGGAGCATCTGCTGTACACAGCTAATAGTCCAGTCATTATATGAGAAAACCTAAAACAAATTGCAATAGTACTTACTATACACTACACTGTAGTGTTTAGATGAATTCTAGCTTGATCTAACCAAGATCACTACATAATCACATACATGCACAGATATGCACTTTCAATCTATACTATAATTTTCCGAATGTCTGAGTGAGTGTCTGTCACAGCGTTTCTCCTCAATGGCTGGAGCAATTGATCTGAAATCGCATCACCATTAGCATATGAACACACCTGACATAACTGTGAAGCCCGTTTGTCACTTTCACAAATCATATGCTGTATATTAGCATTTTTATGGTGTATCTATATCTATTCTGCATCTAGCATGAGGCATATCTATTCTGCATCTAGCATGAGGCAACATGTTTAACCAGCTCTGTGTGTGTGTGTGTGTGTGTGTGTGTGTGTGTGTGTGTGTGTGTGTGTGTGTGTGTGTGTGTGTGTGTGTGTGTGTGTGTGTGTGTGTGTGTGTGTGTGGGCGGGGGGGGTTTACAGATGTTGTCCAAAAATCATGCAGGTCGGTACACAGTATCTCTGTAGCCATTAAACGGGTATTTCTTACATTGATGCTCCTACATATTATCATGCCAGCACCAGTTAAAGTTACTTTCCATCCCTCATGTGCACACATCCCATAACCCACACACTGCACATCATTTCGGAGCTCATATCTTTGAACGGGTAAGGGCTAGTACAGTATAATCCACAACAGTCCTATGGATAAATGAGCAAATAAAACATGCAGACCACCATCATCACCAGCAAGTGAATGAGACAACATAGTCTACTCTGACTTGAGCCAAAACAGTAACAATCAAACACTACCTTAAAAATAGCAGCTTAAATATGTGGAGATGTTGTGCAGAATATACAATCACTAATCAATAGCAGCAGTGCTCAAGCAAATGTGCAATAAGAGTCAAGCATGTGTACATAGAAATGGAATAGGAAATAGAAAGGAAAAAAGAAGCAGTAGGGCTATTATGAATGGGTGAAGAATGAACATGATTACATACAAAAATGAGTGCATGCAATCAGAACTTTGTTTAGTTAGCTAAAGTATTGAAAACAATTAAGCGTTCTGTCTGATAATACATCTACTGTACAAACAGGCTAGATCTATAGGCTATATGAGATTGGCATTACAGGAAATTCTTGTTTCAACAGCAATTCAGAGTTTTTAACTACATCTATGATCCTGTGAACATTTTGAGAACTAGGACTGAATTTCTGAAACAATAATATTGTGATGCCTACATATTGTTATACATGTCCTTTAAGCCCCAATGAGCACCAGGCAAGATGCATAACACTTAACCACTTTAACTCTGGTGTCCTGGTTTGGGGGATTTGAGGGGAGCATCATTGCTATAATGGAAGTAAATCTAGACTTTTTGACTTGCTAGCTTTTAGATTATTTTTGCATGACATAATCATATGACTAATTTCCATACTTTAGATAACTAGACACATTGTTGCAACACACCAAACCATTCTTCATATTGATTTGGGAGCCCACACATGACATTCATAAAGTGCTATCATGTGTCACTAGTTTGTGCTTGAAAAGTTACCTATGCTTTAATAATGATCTTGGATAAGAAAGAAGAAAGCCAGGAAGAAGATGTTCTGTTGCTTGCTCACCCACATGGTGCACCTGATCCCCAAGTTATCATACATCACTTTCTTCCTTGAGGGTAACGTTACTATCTCAAATGTAGCGCTGTGTATGTTTTGTTGTTTTCTCTCTCTCCCTGTCTGCTCAACGGTCTGTGCCGAAAAAGCTGATCTACAAGCCCATATCGGATCACTGATTTGACACGTTATGAGCTTGTAGATCAGCTGCAAAACCTGTAATATGATTGGGTGGAACCCCTCGAGCCAATCAGATTTCAGCTAAATTTTGGACTATTCCAAGGTAACGGGGGTATCACCAGTCTCCCCCCGTGTCAAACACTCAAGCTCATTAAGTGGACTGACCCATCATCCCAGTTCATTCTCAGGTCAGACAGCCAGGCACCGGGCAGCGCGCATCCTTTGATATTGGCTGCGTGACACCCGACAAGTAGAAGCATACACACTTGCACAGGCAGTGCGCACTCGCAGCTGAGAGCTGTAGCAGCTAATTAGATCGTGTGTCTCACTCGGCCGTCCTAATTCATACCTAGGCTTTTTGAAAATAGCCGATCTACAAGCTCACAACGTGTCGCATCTGTACTTTTGCTACTTTAAGTACATTTTGATGACAATACTTTCATACTTTTACTCAAGTACATTTAGAATTCTGGACTTTTACTTATAACTCAGTACATCTACAGTGCAGTATTGATACTCTTACGATACTTTTACTTAAGTAAAACATTTGAGTACTTTTTCCAACACTGCTAATTTCCCCCATAGCCTGGAGTCCTGCCCCCATTGTCTGGGAGGGCGCTCCTGGGGTACTGTCCTGCGATTGGCCCTTAGCTCTACCATGTGACATGAATAGCCTATCCAGAAGAGGTAATCAATGGTCGTCTAAGAAAATGACCTGATTACAGATCTGGTTTCCACCAGATAAAAACAGCCATGCATACAATAACTATAAAAGTTTTGAATATTAAACTATAAAAATATCAAATAAGGGGCGAGCCTGGGGAATCATATCATATCATTGCACTTGTCCAATAGCCTAGGTGGGGTTGGTGAAAGGGCCTTTCTGTGTGGAGTTTGCATGTTCTCCCTTTTTGCATGTTGTAATTCTGGTCTCTATAATGCCTCTCCCTGGACAGCCGGGGCGCTTGATGGAGGGGAAAGTAACTGGTGGGAATAACCTGTTCCTTCCACACGCTACGTCCCACTAGGGAAACTCCCCCTGTCAAGTGAAAAGAAGCGGCTTGGACTCCTCGTGCATTGAAGAAAGCATGAGCGCAGTGTGTTGCTCCCCCCAGGTTGGCAGAGGGAGAGTAGTGCCCAGGATTACACATAGCAATTGGTGAAAAAATGGGTTACAAAAATTGTGTGATAAAAAATAGAAAGAAAGACAATTATACATGAATTTAGGGGTCGGATTGACATGAAAAAGTTTGAGAACCACTGAATTAATTAATATCAGATTTAGGGATGGGACGATATGAAAATGTCATATCACGATTATTGTGACAAAAGAAATCAGCGATTTACGATATTATCACGATGATCAAAATCCATTATCATGGGTTGTGACGCTTGTAGATCGGCTATTTTTTTGGCAAAGACATTTGATAGAGAGTGAAAAAAGACTGTATCAAGTACCTATATTGTAAGTACCTTTTACCAATTGCAGAGGGTTTAAGTGGTACCGGATATGCAGCTCGGCAAATAAAAGGTGAATTGATCCCAGTGCATGACGGAGGACGATATCACGATAAATTAAATCTCCACGATACGATTATCGCGAGTGTTTTTTGTCACGATAAACGTTAATATCGCGTATCGTCCCATCCCTAATCAGAGTGCTATATGATACTCTGAAATGGGAGCAGATTGTCAGAGAGTATTTGGGAAAGTACCCCCCGGTCTACCACTGTTGGCTGCTGAACAGATTCACTGGAGAGAGAAAAAAGAAACAGGGGTTCAGTGCCAAGCTCAACGGCTACTCAATGTTTAATTAAACTTGAAACCACGAGCTGGAACAGAAGGCTGGCAAATACCGAAATATAAAATGGAAATAAATGTCCCCCAAATAAATAATGTTGTTGTTAAATGGGAGCAGAATACTGTTGTCTGGTGTCACACAGATTACACGCATAGATTAGAGCTTTATCTGATCTAAATTAACCTAACCTCATTTACATATCGTTGTTGTCGGGCGGAAACCTTGTATCTACAAGTTTCAAATTTGTACTTTTTTTTTTCGCAAAGTAAAGCCCTGCTTCATCATACAAGGCCGTCGCACAAAAGTAGTGAAAACAGCAAATCTACAAGCCGAGGCGTTGTGTGCTTGTAGATCGGCTGTTTCCACTAGTTTTGTTCATTTTTAAAACGATAAATATAAAACCAAAGGTCTTGGACATACAAGGTTTCCACCCGACAACGACAATATAACACCATGTTTCATTAAGAGAGCGTGAGAGAGACAGAAATGAAAATGGGAGAGAGACAGAGATGAGAGACGTTGATAGAGGGTGAGACAGAAAGGTAGCCACTAGCCGGTGGCTTTTTATAATTAACTGTGCGTGACTCAGAGTCTGTGAGTACCGTGTCAACACACACACGCGCGCGCACACACACACACACACACACACACACACACACACACACACACACACACACACACACACACACACACACACACACACACACACACACACCCACGCGTGTGTGCAAGCATCATCTTTGGGTTCCTGTTTGCTCCAGTCCAACATGACATTAAGCTAGCTTCAAAGCCCTGGGAGCCGTAGCATTTAAATTATCTCCCTCCTGTATCTCTCTCCGTCTCTGTGTTAGTATATGTCCCTGTTCTGACTCTCCTGTATCTCTCTCCCTCTTGTACTGAACTACTACTGTTCTCTCCTGTACTCCCCAATAATACAAAATGCTTTTGTCCCATCTGGCCAAAAATATCATGGATATGGAAAGTGTCTCCGTCTATGACAAGAGATGCGGAAATCAGAATTATGTATCGTGACTCCACGGTCCAAATGGATCAGTTTTTATTCATGGTAAAAGAAAACCTTGGTTTTGGAGCTTGGAACATTATGCGGATAAGGGATTATTTTGAGGCGTTCACACACAGGATTATAACACACTTCTGAAGAAAGGTTGGACACACCTGTCACAATGGATGGACCAGAACCTGGCTGATGACAACATTTCAAGAATGCTATAAGTGTCTGAGCTTTCACGATAATTGCCATCTTTTAAACCTGTGTGTGTGCGCATGTGTTTGTGTATGTGTTGCATGTGAGTGTGTGTGCGTGTGTGTGTGTGTTGTACTTTAGAAAGAGAAAGTGAGAAAGAGAGAGAGAGAGAGAGAGATTGACTGATACTAGACAAAGAGAGAGACTGAGTGGGAACATTAACAAGGGGGAGAGAGAAGAGTCGATTGTTGATTTTCTTTAATTAAATGTCACAGACAAAGAACAAATCTAACTAAAAAAGAAAAATCTAACTGAAAACAAAACAAACACAAAAACGTCCTTGTCAAACGACCACAAAGAGGACGCACGCACCCACGCACGCACGCACGCACGCACGCACGCACGCACGCACGCACGCACGCACGCACGCACGCACACACACACACACACACACACACACACACACACACACACACACACACACACACACACACACACACACAGAATGTAGGCCAGTCTGTAAATAGTAGTGTGTGTACAGGGTGGGTCAGTCTGTCAGGGTGGAGTCAGGCTGTGTGGTCACAGTTAGTTCTGACCTCTATTTCTCTCTCTCGGCTCTGTAGCCTGCAGTCCAAACCTGAAATGAGAAGTTCTTATATAATAAAACTTACATTTTCCTTCCCCAATTTCACTTCCATCAGGATAAGGCAGTGGTTCTCAACCTTTTCAGGCCGCGCCCCCGAAATAATCATTTTCAACTGGGGACCCCCCACCCTGACGAGCACTAAGAGTTGAGGAATTACATTTTGTATGATACAGTTCTATTGTGAAAATAGCAGATCTACCGTCTATTTTCAAAATTTCTGCCTCTAATATTTGACAATTTGGCCAATATTTAATTTGTCATTTTAGAGGTGTTAAAAAGTCCTTAAATTGTCACTTTAGAAATGTGCATAAACCCTCTATACACCTAAACTTTATGTTGGTTTGTTTACTGTTGAGTGAGGAAACAATGTTGCACATTAAGTTAATCATCTGGGAACCCCCCAAAATAAATTGAGGACACCCCTGAGGGTCCTGACCCACATGTTGAGAACCACTGGGATAAGGCACAATATAAAAAACATCTTACTTTTGTGATGAATATTTATCAGCAATATGTTATGGGTCTGCTTTTTGGTGGGGATTCAGACTCTCATGCCTCTCATTAGGGAGAGGAGTTGTAGTGTGCTGCTACATAACAGAACAGTCCTCACTCCTTGGGGTGTTGTTTTGTCACTGTATATTTGCACATTATGTGAAATGTGTCCTCTGCATGTACCCATCCAATAACTACTGGGAGCAGTGAGCAGTACTGCACTAGGGGAGCAATTAGGGGTTAAGAGTCTTGCTCAGGGACACAGGGACACACACACACATCGACACTTTGCTGGCCTGGCCTGTGGAATCGAACCTGGGACAACCAGGGCCCATGGCTTCCCAGACGGGCTCACTAACCACGCAGCTATGTTTTCAGAAATAGCTGATCTACAAGCATCACCTATTTTTGAAATTCTTTGAAAAGGCCTGACTGTAAGTTGTTATATAAAATAAAGTTCAGTTTGTGTTTATTTTTTATCTATCAAAAAGTGATTTGGTGTTTAGTGTCAGTGTAAGTCCAATGTTCTCAAATTTGATCTTTGATCAAAATCTTTATTAAATATTGGTCAAAACATCGGTAATCAGTGGTCTAGGACTCTCCAAAATCGGAATTGGCATTGCATCCAAAAATCTGTCATCAGTCTGGGCTCTAATAATAACAGGTGTTAGCTGGGGAATGAGCAGCAGTTATATGAGAACAGCAGCACTGCACAAGCATGCAGCAAGTGAACAATCCAGAGGTGTGAAGTGATTGAGAATGGAAGCGTGAAGCTGAGGCCGACCTGTGGTCGACCGCCAGCAGCTGTACAGATTTCCTGACTAAGCTTGCGCTACTCATTTCTCAAATTCAGTGTGCTTTGTTGTTGGGACAAAAGCTAAGAACACCCAGAGAAATGCAGAGCATTTATGCAGACAACAGATTACTATGCATTGTTCCCCTCTATCAAACTCTGCATTGTAGCAGAGTCCTATCATATCTGCAGTGTAGACAATCAGCTCCTTTTGTAATTTCAGCTACTGTAGGTGGAGTTCAATTCTCTTTTTATTACTTTTTGCACCAAGCACGATAGAGGAAGCCTTTCCCCTTATCTTGAGTTTGGCTTTTGGGTAGAAAGTCTCTCTCTCTCTCTCTCTCTCTCTCTCTCTCTCTCTCTCTCTCTCTCTCTCTCTCTCTCTCTCTCTCTCTCTCTCTCTCTCTCTCTCTCTGTCTCTCACTGCAGCTTGGGAGACATTATTTATTTTCTCAGGAGAAATATTTGATAGGAACATATAAAAGAGGTGCGGGCGGAGGAGATTTTATGCTGCAATCACTATCTGTGTTGTACGCTCACTGGAGCTTTTTGGAGTATTGATTTTGTGGACAGACAGATCACCCGATCTAGCCAGATCTGATGTAACTCCGTGGGACTTACTGGAAAGACAGGCTTAAATATAGGAGACACTGGAGGACATTGTATTCCTTATGTTGCACTGTGTTGTCCCACTCTATTAGCATGCATGCGAACGCACGCACGAGTGCACACACACGCGCACACACACACACACACACACACACACACACAGTGCACTCACAGACATCGCCCCCACCTACGCAGTGAGAAATAATAGCTTCCTGTCCTGAGGAGGAGATATTGATTGAGGCCGGCTGCGTACAGAATATCGATTTACACATTTAGAGTTTGACTGGAGCCGTGTCGGCCATTTGGCTGTCATTAGCAGCAAAATGGGCATAATTTACGACATAACCGCGTCCCAGCAGACGTCAGAAAGGCGGTCACGTCGATAGAGGAGGGCGGGCGTGGCGAGGACAACACCAGAGGTCAAGTGGATGCTGATGCTATTCAGGTGTTTGTTAAATTGTTTGATTAGAAATGTAAAACAAGACTGAAGAAATACGTCGATATAGTGGAGAAGAGGGAACGTGAGGTTGAATGAGAGAGTGTCTTCAATTAAAACAGTAAAGCTATGTCACTTTTTTATTGGCAAATGGTGAATGTTATCAGGAAAAACAAGTATGCTCCAGCTATGTCTCTCTCTCTCTAGGTCGCCCACCAGTGGTACTTCCAGTTATATCGATCCCCGTGCACAGCTCGCCATAACTTTGTCCCCTGCATATTTCTTTAGAGCAGGGGTCTTCAACGTTTTCAGGCCAAGGACCCCTTAGTTGAGAGAGAGATGAAGCAGGGACCCCCACGACCTTTTCATAGATTCCATATTGTTTCATTGTTTGACAGCACAATCATCAGTGTATTTTGGATTCACGTAAATTGGGGTTTCAGATATTTAAGCACTTGAACCGTCAATACTTAATAAACTTGACCTTGCTTTCACTCTGTACCTTTCAGTCTGCTCTTTTTCCCCTCTACACCATACCTCTTTGCCGAAAATAGCCAATCTACAAGAGCTTGTAGATCTGCTATTTTTGGCTAACGTTCTCAGAATTTGGACACTAGGGTTCAAGTGGACTAGGGTTCAAGTGGTTAATATAAAAAAGGAGAAAAAAAAGTTTCTATCACACAAAGATTTGGAGGACCCCCTGCAATAACTCTGAGGACCCCCTAGGGGTCCCGGACCCCCTGTTGAAGACCCTTCTTTAGAGCGACCACGTACAATGCCATCGTGAGGCTGTTTTGATACAGGTTTTGCTTGCTGGGCGCTCCTAGTGTCAGTGACAGGCCAGCCTCATTTTCCTGGCTGCTGTCCAGTGGCGTCAGTTCAGCAAAAGCTAAGGTATGGCAACATGACTGGTGTCTTTCGCGCACGTGCATAAGACACCTGTCTTTTGCCATACCTTAGCAACAGACATGATGAATTTATTTTAAGAAGTTTCTTTTATTTTTTCCCCCTGTAGCCAAGGTATGGCAGCTGCCATAGCTTGCCATACCCAATTGTCGCCTCTGCTGCTGTCTTCTCACTCAACCTTGTAACCCCCCCCATACAGAAGCTTGTTGCTAAACGTGATTGTTCTGTTAGTACTGCATGCAGCATTCTGGTGTAGCACCCATTCAAGGTCTCATGTAGGGCAGGCTTCGGGGTCTCGCCTTCAGGAGCACAGACTCTATACAGACACAAGCTGTTGTTGGGGAATTTGAATTCCACACACTGGCACACACACACTGTCCCACCTTAAGGTCTTATACTCTGGCGAGCTGAACCATGTGCGCAGGTATTTAGTAGCGAGTCACTGACGACACACTGTATTGTGTTTAGTATCATGTACTTGTCTGCTTTTCAGAGATCTCCAGGTTTAGGAGATGTTAGTGAGACTACATATTAGGATTGTAGTTTTTGGAGTGGTGGAGCCACCTCCCAATGTTTCGCTTTGTCTATCTGTCTGTCTGTCTGTCTGTCTGTCTGTCTGTCTGTCTGTCTGTCTGTCCCTGTTAGGATGAACTTTGACCAAGTGGTGCGCTATGTTTCTTTAGTACAATGGTACATGGCCAGAGTTATGTTTCAATCATTAGTACAATGGTGCGTGAACGGAGTTATGTTTCATTAGTACAATGGTGCGTGGCCGGAGTTACGATTCATTAGTACAACGGTCCTTGGCTGGATTTTTTAACTATAAAAACAGGAACAGATTGAGAAGACGCAGCCTAGACCCACGTACACACACACAGGGTATAGTTGCTCAAATTCACCGCTCCGCTTTGAACTGAGGTTTGATTTTTCAATGCAAGATTGACGATATCCATGATGCTGAGGATGGTGTTGCCATGATCACAAGATCGTTGTGAATTTCATTCTGGCAAACTCCTTGTAATGTAATGGGACGGGCATTCATCAGGACTGTACTGTACGTATTTCTTCCTCAGTTCCATACGCCTGACGTGGGTCGTTATTCTAGAAGTGAGCGAACCGCTCTCTTTCAGGCTACTGGCTACAAGCTGTTTTGCCGCATTCAATATGTCTTGATTCTCTGTGATCCACTAATAATTGAAGCTTTCACCGTGTCAAACTGCACATGCCTTGCATTAGGCTCCTTCTCACTACCCATTGGCGGAAAGTGATTCTTTACTTTACTTTACTTTACTTTATTTGTTTATTTAGACGGGACAATGCATATTAATGAACACTCCATGAATGCAATGTAAATAAGCCGGAATTAGCAAGAATGCTAAATTTCATCCGTAGTCCCCACATGAAGACAAAACAATACATACCAACAAACAGTAACCCTACATTAGGAGAGGGCGCCTAAGAACATACATACAAATACTACACATATTACAAAACAACACATATTACTAACAGTACCCTACATTAAAAAAGGATAGTTAAAAATATACGTACATGGCATGAGCTGTACTCTTAGAACTATACATGGTCACAGGTTTGATTGTCAACTAACCATTTTTTTAGATTGAACTTGAAGGATGGAAATGACAAACAGTCTCTTATTGTTAGAGGTAGGTCATTCCAGATTGAACATCCCTGCACTGAAAGGGTGTTTTTTCCAAAAGCGGTTACCCGGTACGGTACTTCGCAATCCCCTCTAGTGATTGCTCTAGTATTGAGTCCTCTATCAGGCTTCCTTTTTATGAATTCCTTTAGGGGAGGTGGGCATAGACCATTTAGGGTCTTATATATGATACTGACCTGTTTAAATACCTTAAAATTAGCGAAACTCAAAAAACGGTACCTCTGAAGAATATTACAATGGTGATATGAGTGGGGTTTCCTATCGAATACCTTAAGCGCACTCTTATATAGCTGTTCAATGGGTTTGAGAGTCGTTATACCTGTGCAAGACCAGTTTGTGAAACAGTACTCAATGTGTGATAGGATCATGCATTGGAGATACGATTTAGCAGCACTAACTGCCAAAAAAGGTCTGATTTGTTTAAAGTTCTGAAGGTTGAACTTGATTGTGTTTGTAACCTTTTTTACATGTTTTTTAAAGGTTGGGGTTGAGTCTAACATGACCCCGAGGTACTTGAACTCTGACACAAGTTCAAGTTCCTCTCCACCCAGAAACACATTTGATGATTCCATCAGAACTGGTCTTTTGGAAAAAGCCATGCAGACCGTCTTTTTTGCATTCAGGAGCAGGCATGAGTCTGTAAGCCAGTCCTGAACGCTGGTCAGAACAGAAGTTAAAACCGTTGACACCTCTGCATAGCTCTTTCCATGAGTCAGTATAACAGCATCATCTGCGTACATCTGAATATGTACATCTTTACATACATACCTCCACTGTGTATTTGGCTTGAAGGTCTGGATTTGTCGGGACCTCTTGGATCCCCTGTCTTGGCTTCTGGACCCTCAGGCTCAGCCGTACCTGCACGGAAACCACGTGAAGATCAGAGCCCAGAGCCCAAAATTCAGCATTCAGTAGTCTGGTAGCCCGGCCCATCTGTTGTACATTCTTTTACAGAACCCGGTCTTTCAATGACTTTCAACTCACTCACTCACTCACTCACTCACATTATGATCGTTGGAAGTGATAATTAAGTAATGATTTGTGCAGTAATTACTTATCACATAACAGATTGCCATAGAATATTACACTATGGGGCATCATATAGTATAGACATGCACTAATGGCCTCTTAATCACAGTTATGCATACAGTACACATGCATGCACGCACGCACACACACACAATAAGTCAGTTAATAGGAACTAGTGACCGACCGATAGACTTTTTTGTGATCCGATACGATACCGATTCTAGAGAGGGGAGCCATCACCGATACGATACGATACCGATATATACATATATATAAAACAGACCTTTTAGTCTTTATTAAAGAGCCACAGACCTTCAATCTGCTGTGCTCTAACTGGACAGGAGTCTCATTTCTCTCCTAAAGCCCTGATGGAATATGATTAAGGATGACTGTGATTATCACATTTCACATCTCACAAACCATACTTGTAACTTTTATTAGCCCCTAGAAAATAGTTATATCGGTTATATCGGTCATATCGGTTATATCGGTCATATCGGTCGCATATCGGTGCATATTGTCGCATATCGGTGCATACCGATATGGCCAAAAAGGTCATATCGGTAACCGATATATCGGTCGGTCACTAATAGGAACACTAATGAAAAGGCATTAGAGAGGAGATGAGACATAAATACTTCAATAGACCTTTCATTTATTTATCAATCACTCATAAACTACCTTCAGAGAGAGAGAGAGAGAGAGAGAGAGAGAGAGAGAGAGAGAAGAGAGAGAGAGAGAGAGAGAGATTGATTTTAAAAATACCTTTATTAAACTATATTGCACGATTTACATCTGTTGTACATTCTTTTACAGAACCCGGTCTTTCAATGACTTTCAACTCACTCACTCACTCACTCACTCACTCACTCACTCACTCACTCACTCACTCACTCACACACACTCACATCATGCTCATTGGAAGTGATAATTAAGTAATGATTTGTGCAGTAATTAATTATCACGTAACAGATTGCCATAAAATATTACACTATGGGGCATCATATAGTATAGACATGCACTAATGGCCTCTTAATCACAGTTATGCATACAGTACACATGCATGCACACACGCCCACACACACAATAAGTCAGTTAATAGGAACACTAATGAAAAGGCATTAGAGAGGAGATGAGACATAAATACTTCAATAGACCTTTCATTTCTTCATCAATCACTCATAAACTACCTTCAGAGAGACAGAGAGAGAGAGAGAGAGAGAGAGAGATTGATTTTAAAAATACCTTTATTAAACTATATTGCACGATTTACATCCTCAAAAACCAGACAAATACACAGACTTAAATTTTCCTTCCTTAAAAAGAGAGAACTAACTCCCCCTGCTCCCCCACTGTACACAGAACCCCTCCCACAGTCCACCATGATTTGAAGCCCTCCAGATTGTCCACTGTCTTGTAGTACGCATGTTCAACACTAAGAAGGGCCGCAACGAGTCCTTGTACTACTTGCACGGGATCTGCAGACCCCACCCCTTGAATTTTGTTTTTTCTGGTTATCCAAATTGCCAGCTTGGCAACCGCAGACATAAAATTCAATAGAACATGGACACATTCTTTTCTTAGCGGAGTACTTTGGACCAAATACAAATACATCCGAAGAAAAACACTCCCCCAACCCCAGAAACCAACATTTCAATAATCTAGAAAGAGAGAGAGAGAGAGAGAGAGAGAGAGAGAGAGAGAGAGAGAGAGAGAGAGAGAGAGAGAGAGAGAGAGAGAGAACTGGGAACAGTGGTTCAACACTGTCATTGTACTAGGTTGTTGCAACTACAACCTCTAACCAGCACTATGAATAATAACTCTGAAATAAGGATTAAATAAGGATTAAAACAAAGGACAAGATATGACTGAGATGGACTGGACTGCAGAATGCTTTATTCATGTTAACATACCACACACACACACGCGCGCACGCACGCACACACACACACATACAGTCGTTACATAGTCACGCGTTGCTCATTCGCACTTATTCATTCTCACATGCACAGACACACACATTCACAGTCACATGCACACATGGAAAATAGCCTGGAAGGAACCCTGCATTAATCTGTGGGCATGAGGCATGGAGAAGCCGCTGGAGTCAGTCTATTAAATCCAATGTTATTCAGCTCTCCATTTGGATTAAGGAGCACAGGGATGGAGATTAAAGAATGCCGTGGACACATTACAATGCACACACTAACCCGCTCTGTAGCTCTTAAGTCACCTCTGTTCCTGTACAAAGCAGCCAGCATACGGCATTATGTGTTGTGGTGTCATAATACCTCATAGGAGTAGAGAACAACAACACACTTTCACCGTGATTTCATTTGAATATTTTGTGTGCTTTTAAACCATGTATTACAATGTTGTAATGTGAAATGTTCAACTTCAATATATCGTAAATGATGGTTTTATTTCAAAGTATACCCTCCTCGCTAATTCAGAGAAAATATTTATACGCTAAGATCATTTCCATTTCCATCTCTGTTGCTCTTTTTCCTCTAACCTAAATCCCATTCGCTGGTGCCCTGGGTGAGGGGAGCGATAAAAGGATCAGTGGACGATAAGCCCTAGGGCTGATAACAGCGGCTGATCAATCAGCTCAAACCTAACCACTTAAAGCCTTTACTTCGCAGAGCGGGGTCCCCGAGGGGGTCTATCCCTGTGTTATGTTGCTGAATTATCAGGCCACCACAGAGTTCTCCAGTGAACTTTACTTAACTTTCCAGCAACTACTGAAGTAGCAGCAGAAGTAGTGCAACATCACACAACATGAGAACGTTAAGACTGACTAATCGATCCCCAAAAACCCCCGCACATCACAACACAGGAAAGGCGCATCAAATGCAGCACAATCGAGCAGAGGATCAGAGAGCAGAACAGAACAGAATCAGTCAGTAGTGGCGTTTCCATAAAGCCACTTTTTGCGCATTAACGGCTTATTCGCAAAATGTTTTTATGGAAACACTTCAAAATGCGAATAAACTTTCATTATCCACAAAAAAGGTTATCCGCTTGGAGGAGGAGGATTTTGAGCCTTTATCGAATAAACGAAATGCGCATAAGTGAATGGAAATGGGTCAGACAATAAATGCGAATAGATTATGACGTTCTAGGTCCATTTCCCCTGCCGCTTTACGTCCATGGTACAGCGTTAGCCCACAAAACAAACCGGTTGTTTGTTACGCACGGAGTGACACGGACCGTGTGTAAATTCCTCCCGTTTTCACCTCAACCCATCGGTGGCGACCCCTTCCTCATCCCACGGTGTTGCGTGCCTGAAGTGCCCAATCTACAAGCTCACAGCAGCTCGCATCCACGTCTCTGCGCCGCGTTGTGAGCTTGCAGATCGGCCACCTGACCTTCCAGAGGACGCTGAAACTTGCAGGATGAGCACTGTGTGTGCAGCGACGCGACCGCGGTTTTCCCGGTGAACCGGTAGCTTTATGTATTGAGAGGAACTCTTGCCAATTTCTCGTCGCCAATTGTAATATATTTAAAAGTTATTTGGGGCCATGATGATGACTGATAACCCCTTCTTCCCACTACTAGACAGCGACCGAGTCACAGCAGTCAGACGTGCAGACGGTGCAGTGCTCAGGTTCGGTCTGAAAAAAATCAGCCAGATCAACTCTTGCGACCGTCGCTAATTCGAATGACACCCGCAAATGGAAATATGCTAAATTCGCTTTGTCTTAATGCGTATTTCTGATAATTCGCTTCCCTAATTCGAATAAGTTTATGGAAACATGGCTAGTGAGACACCCTGGTCCAATCGTTTTTTCCCCTTTTCTACACCAAATCTCTCGCCTATTTTTACAGAATATGAATGTGCACCTATTATAGCATGCTCACAATATGGAGGCTAGGGTTTACTGTACACTGAACTGTCAAGTGACCTATTCAGAAATAGCAGATATACAAGCTCACAGCGAGTCACTTGGTGCACATTTTAAGAACAATCTCAAAAGTGTGAGACTGAGAACTACTGATTTAGAATCGGTCTTAATGGGTTTAAGAAAGCATTTTGAATGCAGTGTATTAGCTCAGATGACAGCCTGTGTGTGTGTGTGTGTGTGTGTGTGTGTGTGTGTGTGTGTGTGTGTGTGTGTGTAATGTGTTTGTGTGTGAGAGAGATATTTAACTTGATGAAGAGGTGTGTGTCCAAGCTATATTGCCTCGGACAGCTGTGCTGCTGGGAGCATTCGAGTCGTCACACACCATCTGGCACACACACACACACACACACACACACACACACACACACACACACACACACACACACACACACACACACACACACACACACAAGATATGTCTCTCTCACCCTCTCTACCTTCTCTTCCGCTCACCGCTCACCCATTCTCCCTCCTCCTTCTCTTTATATATTCTTAATTTTCCCTCTCTCTCTCTCTCTCTCTCTCTCTCGCTCTCTCTGACTGTGTGTGTGTGTGTGTGTGTGTGTGTGTGTGTGTGTGTGTGTGTGTGTGTGTGTGTGTGTGTGTGTGTGTGTGTGTGTGTGTGTTCTATTCTAATTAGCCTATATTCCACTGTAACGGCTGCTCCTAAATGACTCCATCGCTCCCTAGAGGACCCACTGACAAGTGTGTGTGTGTGTGTGTGTGTGTGTGTGTGTGTGTGTGTGTGTGTGTGTGTGTGTGTGTGTGTGTGTGTGTGTGTGTGTGTGTGTGTGTGTGTGTGTGTGTGTGTGTGCATGCATGCGTGTGTCAATAGTTATTGTTTTTTGTCTAGACTATAATAAAACAGCAAACTTACTGTAGAGCCTTCAGCCCTTTATTCTAATCACAGATTACTTTCACTACTGCAAAAAGTAGGCTAATCATACATTTATACAATGAAACAATAGAATTTGTATTCATTGCAATATGGCAAAATATAATTATTTTATTTCTACCCATTATGTCTCTGGCCTCCTGGTGACATTTGATCATATTCAGTTAGTTTATTGTCTGCAAAGCCTTTTGTACATCATTTATGAAATAGTTTACCTGTAGACCTGTATAAATGTATGTGAGTGATCAAATAAACTAAACTAAACTAACTAGTTGATTCAGTTTCATTATTTTGTGCTGTCTATTGTTGGAGAAGTTGATGGAATTCCACATTGTGTATAATGATCAGCAGTGCAACTGAGAATTACAGAGAGATACAGTACAAACTTGTATTGAACTTGTAACTGACCAAATCACACAATGCAAACAAACAAGTCACTTTCTGGACATTTCGTACCTGACCTTATTATCGCATCAGTTCATAGCATTTCTGTTGTGTTTGCAGCGAAAGGAGAATACCACCAGTGTCACAGTGAATAATAATGTTGCTATATTGTTTGAAAAATGCAAGTTTTATAATTTTTCTGCAGATTCACTCTCCACACGACACAGCGTCTGGATGTGTTTCTCTGCTCTGCACAGGTTCACAGCAACGTGCCAAGAGTTTATTGGCAGCTGAACCGATATCTTTCCACTATTGATGGAGGAGACTGCTCCATTCCAATGCAGCAATTACACCATCATGTGTGGTGGGCTGTGTGTTATTTTGAAAGTTCAAGGGTATCAAATAAAAAAATAAATACATAAAAAAGAATCTGTTTGTATCGTTGCGTCATGATCCGCACATTTCCCCTGTTGGATTAATCTTTTGATGCATCAGAAACGTTTGATCTATATACTGAACCCAGGGAGGCTTCCGTCTCATCAATGAAACTCTACACACTATTATGACTCGTGTTTATTCATAAATGTACTTTGTGCTGATGTAATCTAGACCAACAGGGGGTCTGGGACCCCTAGGGGGTCCTCAGAGTTTCTACAAGAGGTCCTCCAAATCTTTGTGTGATAGAAACTTTTTTTTCTAGTTTTTTTATATTAACCACTTGAACCCTAGTGTCCATAGTCTTAGAACTTTAGCCAAAAATAGCAGATCTACAAGCTCACAACGCCTCGCGCTGCTTCATTTCTCTCTCAACTAAGGGGTCCTCGGCCTGAAAACGTTGAAGACCCCTGATCTAGACCCATTCAGTTTCATCCAAAATATGCTTTTAGAGCCACTCAAGTTCTGCTTGCACACAGTTGTGCATATGGGCATACAGTGTAGCTAGTAGTACTGTATAATTAGCTGTTTCAACTACTATATGTGGGCTTCAGTGAATAGATGTGACAATTTGTGTTGTGTTCGCATTTGATTGTTTTGTGCTCGTCTTTAAATGTTTTGTCAGTAGTGATTAGTAATTTTAGTTTTTTTCTATTAATGCACGCACTGACGCACGCAACGCACGCACGCGTGTGCATCCGGGAAGTGCGCCAAAACAGCATAGACCCCCTCTAATCACCAGCTGTTTATCTCAGATAGCTATTAACACACACACACTGTCATTCACTCATTCTATCCATCAGATTTCATTAGATGATCTTTGGATGACACTGTGGTAGAGCTGCGTGTGTGTGTGTGTGTGTGTGTGTGTGTGTGTGTGTGTGTGTGTGTGTGTGTGTGTGTGTGTGTGTGTGTGTGTGTGTGTGTGTGTGTGTGTGTGTGTGTGTGTGTGTGTGTGTGTGTGTGTGTGTGTGTGTGTGCGTGCGTGCGTGTATGCTTGCCTGCGTGCTAGGGCTGTGAAAATGTGCCAAAAATAGCATTCGAATATTCGGCCGAAAATCCACCGTTGATTCGAATAAATTCGAATATTCGAAAATATCGAATAATTCGAAGCATTCGCAATTCGAAGCTGTTTATTCTAATCTTTTTTTTTTCTTTTTTTTTTAAGAAACCTTTTTCTTTAATTATTTATTTTATTTGCATTGTTATATTGCTGTTGGTGTACTGACATATTAACGTGTTTATTATTGTGATGTGTTATCTGCTTATTGTAAATCGCTTTGGATTAAAAGCATCTGCTAAAATGCCTAAACTGTAAACTGTAGAGACAGTCGCGGTCGTGCAGCCAGGTCCGCGTTGGTCAGGGACGTGCCGTGCAAAGAATGTTAAGAGAGGCAGGGGCTGACATTTCTAAAAGGGCATTTTGGCGGACAATTCTCTCTTAAAAGGGCAGGGGCTCAAGCCCCGTTTGATGTCTGTGTGCACGCAGCTGCCAGCATAGCATCGTCGTTGCGAAGCGTCACACTCACAGCAGCAGCCTGTGATGGAGTTGGAACAGCCACGACATGAAACGAGCAATTATAATCACACCAATGGAGTATGTTTTGGTTTGAAACAAATTAGGTAGTCTACAACTTCTACAAGAGTGTGACGGAGGGAGTTTTACCGTGGCTGCGTGCGGGGAGAATAACTCGTGAGAGAAGAAATCCATGCTTTGTGTTTTTCGGTGGAGAAGTCTCGTTGTCTGGCTTCCCGTCACTACCAAATGCGTCGCCCGTTTCAGATAGACTCGTTAATCATTCTGAATCAAGTTTAAAAGCACTGCAAGGCGAGTGCATCTCTCCACCGTCGGAATGGAGAGAGCTCCCCTCCCCTGCGCGGAGCGGACGACGGCCATGCAGTGACAGTGTGAATGGAAAGTTAAGCAGCTGGAGGTTTATTCTTCGCCGTATGACGGTGTTGCTAAATAGGCACCCTTAATGTACAAGCCCACAGCGTATTGGATCAGCGACGCATTGTGGACTTGTAGATCAGCCCACTTTTGCAGCAGCTAATGGAGACTTCTGCCTTGCGAGACCAGGGACCTTTTAACGTTCCATGCGCCCAGAATCTCGCGAGAAGTGCGGTAGATTTTTTTTAATTAAATATAAATTAATTCGAAGCTCAAGATTTTACTTTCGAATATTCTTTTATTGTTAAAGGGCCTACACCATGCTTTTAAAACTATATTTTTTGTATAAATATATGCTCAAAATTGAGTCTTAGACAGGTTTTAACCCTCAACAAACACTCTGACCATTCTTTTTGTTTGTTCTAGCTCTACTATAATGAGGCTCTCCAGCTGCAATACCAAAACGGCCTCTGTTTGCTAGTGGGGTTTTTCCAGAGGGTTTTTTTTTGAAAAAAAAAAAAAGTTTTTGAAAAAAAAGATTTTTTGAAAAGTGTTTTGAAAAAAAAAAGTTTTTTGAAAAAAAAGTTTAAAATTTTTTGAAAAAAAAGTAAAAAATGTTTGAAAAAAAAAAGTTTTGACTGAAAAAAAAAAACGGGAAACGCGTGTGACGTCACATGCGTCAACTCTCAGAACAGCACTGTTCTGAGAACCCGTGGAAAGCTTTTCATCTCTGTCTTCCCAAAACCAGAGAAAGACACAATGTACAGAAATAGGACTTTGTGAGGATAGAAGGTGCCAGTGGGACCCCCAAAAAAGGTTTTAAAATAGAAAAAGTGAAAATTCATGGTGTAGGTCCTTTAACATTCGAACGAATATTCGAATAAAGAATATTCTTTCACACCCCTACTGCGTGCCTGCATGCGTCCATGCTTGCATCATTGCGTGCGTGTTTGTGCATGCGTGTGTGTGTGTGTGTGTCCAATTAAGGAGTGGGCAGAGTGTGCTGACTGGCTGGCCTGCTGTCTGATTAACTGTGTGTCTGGTTAAATGTCTGTCCAGCTGCCTGCCTGGCTGCTTCAAGCACTTCATTACTGGCTGACTGGCTGACTGGAGACATTGAATGGATCTCTGGCTGACTGGTTGATTGGCTGCTGACTGACTGACTGACTGACTGACTGACTGACTGACTGACTGACTGGCTGGTACTGTAGATGTCCTTCAGAGAGAATGAGAGAGGTAGAGAAAGAAAGAGAGAGGGAGGAAGAGAAATTGAAACATTAAAGAAAAAGAAAGCTTTGAGAATACTGCAGATACTTCCCATTAATTAAACAATATTGACATCAGGTGCGTTTCCATGAAGCCTTTTAATGCGCATTAAGGCTTTTGCGCATAAATCTTTTTATGGAAACACTTCAAAATTCGAATAAACTATACTGGATTTTGAGGCTTTATCGAAATAAACGAAATGCGCATTAGTGAATGGAAACGGGTCAGCCAATAAATGCGAATAAATGATAATGTTCTGGTCCATCGTCCTCCAAGTTGACACTTTGCCCTGCTATATGCCGCTTAACGTCCATTGTATTAGCGTTAGCCCACAAAACAAACCGTCTGAACTTTGTGTGTAAATTCTTCCCGTTTTCACAACATGCCAGCTCAGCTGTAGCTCTTTACAGACTGTTTTGCAAAGACAACCTCCGATAGAACTTAAAACGAAGATTTGTTCAATGCAAACTTATAACAAACTGTCTTAGTATCACGTTCAGTCTCTGTTTATGTGTTGTTTGTTGGGCAAGGAGGTAGGGAGCGCTACACTAATTCGAATGACACCCACAGATGGAAACAGGCTAAATTTGCTTTGTCCTAATGTGCATTTCTGATAATTCGCTTCCTACTTTCGAATACGTTTATGGAAATGCAACTATTGACATGGACAGAAGCAGATAGAGAGTAGAAGGCGAAGTTACAGAGAGACAGTTCCACCTGTCTCTCTGATATTCTACTAGAGCAGCGGTGCTCAACCTTTTCAGGCCGCGACCCCCAAAATAATCATATTTGAACTGGGGACCCCACCACCCTGACGAGCACTAAGAGTTGAGGCATTGCATTTTCTATATCACGGTTTTATTGTGAAATTAGCAGATCTACATGCTCATGTAGATCAGCCTCTAATATTTGACAGTTTGCTCTCTCCAGCTGAAGTTAGCCACACCCACAGTGTTGGGTGTATGGAAAAGGGGGAGGGAACACTTTTATGATGTCATTAAATCAGTGTTTTTTGATCTGGCCTTTTGACTCAGAGGCTTTCAGAAGAAACCAAAAATACACAGGGAAGGCAATTTTGCACATTATAACCCCACCCGGTGGTCTATTAGAAAAGGTACAAAAATATGGCACCACCTCTTTAAGGACATCCAATCAAAGTAAATGTATACGGTAGGTCTATACCCTGATACTGAATATAAGTGTTTACGTGCGTGCATGCGTATGTGCCTGCATGTGAGTGTTTGTGTGTGAGAGAGAGAGCTTTGACATTTGTAAAACAGATGAGAAATGGAGCAGCTCCCTGTCACAATATTACGTTTCTAGACATGATTATCAAATGTGTGTGTGTGTGTGTGTGTGTGTGTGTGTGTGTGTGTGTGTGTGTGTGTGTGTGTGTGTGTGTGTGTGTGTGTGTGTGCGCGCGCGCGCGTGTGCATGCATGCGTGGGCGTGGGCGTGTGTGTGCATGCTTGCGCGTGTGTGTAAGCGAGAACGTGTGCATGTCCTTGACTGCACACATGTCTTTTATCATGAGATGTTGATAAGCTTTTTAATTAATTCTCAAGTGAATCCAGATGAATAGTTAATAGAAAACAGAAACTCAACTTAATGAGGTTTGAAGCACAGATATTGTTGGAGCTACAGTATAGTTAGAAAGGCAGGCTTGTGACTGAGTTGGCTGGTTCTAATCCCAGACTGTCTGGTAAAACGTGGCCAGGGAAATGAATATAAAATGATGGACTTCTCAATAGTCTGAGTGTTTTGTGCAGAAATCGTGCACTTTATGATAGAAGCATGACATTTGGCACACAGTTAGAACATGCCATATGGAACATTTTTGGCTATAGGGACATCGAAGATTTGTCTTGGGAAACTTGTGGGAGCCATTCAAAGTTGGGCTCTCATAGATTTGTTTTGCACGAATAAAACATTCCTTTCCGAAACACGGCCCCCACACAACTGTGAAAACTGGCCGTTTTAGCCCAAGGAAACAGTCGTGCGAAACAAATACTTGCATTGGATTCAGAATCATGAAAAACCCCTAGTTTGACCCCTCACATGCTACTTAAAGCATATACATTTTTCGTATTATTTTACTGCATTGTAAAGTCTATGAGAGCCCAACTTTGATTGGCTCCCACAAGTTTCCCAAGACAAATCTGCTATGTCCCTATAGCCAAAAATGTTCCATATGGCATGTTCTAACTGTGTGCCAAATTTCAGGCTTCTATCATAAAGTGCACGATTCCATGAACATACTGCCCAAAACGCCCGGACTATATACAGTATGTGGGGAAAAAAGCCTACTTTAACTACTTTAGCACTATATCCGTCACATATGACAATATAGATTGCCTCTTTTTATTTTGAAGATATTTGAGAGAAAGTGATTAAATTGTGATTATCAATCATATATCAAACATATCAATCTACATTTCCGGGTCCTAAAATTGTTTGGGGTTCTGCACTTATTTGTCTTTGTTCTTCTTTAGAGGCAAACAACCTTCACGCTTTGACTAATTCAACAGAACTGGGTCACACACCATCTTGTGTGTCCCCCCAGAGGGTAGAAACAGTTTGACATCCTCTGCCAAGAATCACCGTAAAGATGATCTATGGAGAGTTTCCTCTAATATATCTTCACCCCTGTGAGCTGACATCGTAGATTTATAGCCCTAGTTTCTCATCAACTGTAACTCACCAAACCTGCTTTTATCAGTGCTGTACAGTCTAGTAACTACCGGTAAGTACATTTACTCAAGTACCCTACTTAAGTGCAATGTTGTGGTATTTGTATTTACTTTACTGGATATTTCCAATTTTCAATACTTTTACTTCTACTCCACTACATCTCTGAAGCAAATATTGCACGTTTTTTAATTTTGAAAATGTTGTTACTAATTACTTTGTAAAACATACAGTACATTAACCACTTAAGCCCTATATTCTTTGGCAATTTGAAAATAGTTGATCACAGTCTGATTGCAAAACATACTTTTAATGTAAAGCCAAATTTGGCACAGACACTCCTTGCCTGCCAAACTACAACATCCACCCATCAATTCTCACCTGGCCCTCTTCTAGCGCCACCATGAGGCCGATTCTTGCAAAACACATTTTTGGACACTGCGCCTACAATTTTTGCCCTAAAATCACGCAAATCGCTACACAGTATGTCTACACTCATCTCTTCAACATGGATCTGTCCCATTTAGCGCCACCTTCAGGCCGATTTCTTATAACACTTTTCTGGACACTACACCTACAGATTTGGCCCTAAAATCACGCAAATCCCAACACAGTATGTCTACACTCATGTCATCAACATGGATCTGTCCCATATAGCGCCCCCATCAGGCCGATTCTTTCACACACATTTTTGGACACTACTCCTACAAATTTTGCCCTAAAATCACGCAAATCGGTACACACTACACACTTGCTCTACACTCATGTCATCAACATGGATCTCTCCCATTTTGCCCCACCTTCAGGCCGATCTACACTCATCTCTTCACCATGGATCAGCCCTCTTTGTGTACATGTATACATGTGACCTGACGGTCGCTTATCTCCCGATTAGGGAGTCTTACTGGTGTAAAGACATTTTAGTACTTCTTCGTCTTAGTCTTAGTACTTTAGTCCACCACTGACTAACTCATAGACCTGCTGCTTTTATATGAATAATATATTTGAAGGTGCTCCTGGTTTATTGTGAAGCATATAGATGGGGGTGGGGCGGGAGGGATTTTATTTCTATAATAATGTCTTCTTTATTAGTGCAGTGGATGTGAAAGTATATGCGGACAGAGAGGGAGACTCAACATTATATGTCACTCCCTGGATTTTTTTTTATAAAACTTTATTAAACAATTTTGTATTCACAAATACATACTTTTTTTTTTTTCCAAATGTACAAGAAGAATCTCACAATAGACAAAACTAGTTCCTCATATATTTCATACAAAACACTCAGCAAACGAAGAAACTAGGGGTGTAACGATATAGTAACTGTATCGAAATATCGTTTTTAACTTAAAAAATCGAAGTAGATCGAAATGAAAACAGCTAAAATCGAATCGTATCGTTTTATTTTGTATTGTATCGAATCGGCAGTGCAAAGAATCGATTGTATCGATACTACTTACTTGTGCATTGTATTTAGCATTTTTAAGAAGAAAAAATGAAAAGGAGGGGTTTAATTACTTTTCCTTTCCATATAGCTACACTGGTCTATTGATAAATGGGTGTAATCTCTGGGTTCATGTCAAGGTGCAGGTTTGTCAATATACAATGCCCATGTATTTGGCAGATAATCACTGTGTTTACTTATTTATATCCATAATAATACATGTTTCCCTTAAAGACCTGCACTATCCACACCTTTCACACAGATTTAATTTATTTGCTAAATAGTTACTATATCGATTTCAAATAATTAAATCGAATCGTATCGTATCGCCATGAATGAACCAATATCTTCCATGTATCGTATCGTCAACCATGTATCGTGATATGTATCGAATCGCTATTAAAATGTATCGTTACACCCCTAGAAGAAACCATGCAATAGGGCAACCAAACAATGGAGACAGCGCTTCTTATGCATCTGCACTCCCAGGAGGTCAACAATGCTGAATGGTTTTGTATTCATAATATTATATCTTTGGGATCGGGACTCCCGGAGTCCCGCGAGGTTGAGAAGAAGATCAAAGCGGGCGATTACAAAAGTAAAGCAAAGGTCTGACATTTTGATGTAAGTATCAGTTGTTACTGGCAAAAATGGAGACAACTTTGGAGGTGGAGAACATAATCATAGGTATATGCATCCATATATGAATAACCTGCTAAGGGTCTGTAAGCACCAGCCCACTGTGTCGCTGTCCGTGGTCCTGTTATTTTTTCTTCCTATCGCCAAAATAAAATGCCTGGGTTTCCGAGGCTAGTGGTCCTGTAATGTAGGCCTGTCACAATTATTACATAATCATCTAATCGCAATTATTTGACATAATCGCAATTATTTGACATAATCCCAATTATTTGTCATAATCGTCATAGGCTAATTGTTTCCAGGTCGAAAAATTTTCAAACATTTTCAGAAATAGTGGAACTAGCAGATCTACAAGCTCACAATGCATCACATCGCATCAATGTTCGCATCAATGTTCTTTTTTAATATAAAGTTGTCAAATATGTCAGTAATTTATTTTTATATTTAGGTTATATGTGTCATATATGCCATGTACAAATTCAAAGCCTACAAGCCAAACAGAAATGTAACATTGTCAATGACAAAAACACAATTAAATAGTTAATCGCAATTATTTGAGTGACAATTAATCGTCATGTAAAATGTCATAATCGCGAGAGCCCTACTGTATTGTTCATAGTCGCTCTCTTTCTTATTCTGTGTTTCTGTTTGTGTTTGCGTCCCAATGGAAACATATGCGGGAGAAGACGGTGCTTAAACCTTTTCCTGCATGCGGTCAGAAATCAACTGCGGCTAACAGTGTAGGATGAAAGTATTGCGGGAGCGGGCGGGAATGGTCAGAAATCCTCTGGGCGAGCATGACAAAGAAGACTGCCAACTATAGGCACTAAAACAAAAGCATAATTTTACTTTGTGTTGATATAAATAAATAAAAACACAGATGCAGTTAATGGGGATGAACAACACTGGCGTCCTCTGGATCCTATTTCCTGTTGTCCTATTTCCTGTTCTGTTTTTATGTTGGCATTTCAATGTTTCATATCAGATTTAATTTCATGGCAATTTTATTTATTAATTAGAAAACGCTGTCATTAAAATATAACTCTATTCTGGTACCTCTCTGCCCTGTTGTGTGCGTGCGCTTGTGTGTGCGTGCGTGTGAGTATGTGTGCATGTGGAAGCAACTAGGACAGCTTGTGCCATGTTATCAAACCTGGAGGCATTTTGGCATCACATGCTAATCTGTGTGTGTGCGTGTGTATGCATGTGTGCGCGTGCATGCGCACAAATCCATGCATTCATACTCTTGTGTGTGTGCATGCATGAAGTTCCTTTAATGCTTATTTTGGCACAGACAAACTGGCCTTCAGGGCTTTAGCCTAACACAATAAAACCACATGAAGACTGGGGAGTTAGGACTGTGTGTGTGTATGTGTGTGTATGTGTGCGTGCGTGCGTGCGTGCGTGCGTGCGTGTGTGTGCGTGTGTGTGTGTGTGTGTGTTGAGCCGGCATGCATGCATGCGCAGGTGTTAATGTGAAGGTAGTGATTGTTCTGTTGCTCTAGACCAGGGGTGTCGAACTCATCTTGGGGTGAGGGCCGCATTGGATGAAAGGCGACTTGATGAGGGCCGAACCAGTCGCGGATCGGATGGCATGCACACTCGCGCACATGTTCGCTCTGTTTTTCTTCCTGTCGTCTCAGCCACTGCTGTAGCTAGCAGTATAGCAGTATATCATTTTACAAATTGTGTTCATTATTAAGTAAAATAGCTACTTTCATTATTGGTATTACAGTTGCAGTTAGGTACGAGAGATGCTATTTGTTTAAAGGAGTAGTTCATCCCCAAAATGACTTTTTTTTCTTTGATTACTCACGCCATGGAGAATTGAGTTCAATAATATATTTTTATTTTATTTGTCGCATTACTAAGACAAAAATGTGATAATAGTACACTTCCCCCCATTGATTCCGGATGGGGACCCAAATGCATTTGGGTCCCCATCCGGAATCAATAGGCATGCATTTATTGTAATCACATTTCTGTTTTAGGAATGAGTATACAATGGCTCCATGGCATTTTGGGGGTGAACTACTCCTTTAACTCATTGAGTGCCTATCCCGAATTAGTTCGGGATATATTATCGCATCCCAGAGTGCCTATCCCGAACTAGTTCGGGATATTAAAAAAAAAAAAAAAAAAAAATTTTTTTTTTTGGACCCCATCAAATCTAGTGAACATGATTTCAATCGCGATTTTGCATGTTCCACCCCCATACAACCCCATCTAACATACAGGGCAGCCATGTTTGTTTACATAACATGTAAAACATAATGGCGATTATCTCAAGAATGCCTGAACGGATTTCCAATCGGATTTTTTTGTTTGAAAGCTTTGAACAAACTGCACAAATCCACTCCAATGCAATCCAGGATTGCATTGGATTTTTTAGAGCTCATTCTTCTCTGTTTTTTTCCCATGCATGAGGTGTGCAAGGTTTAATCATGGCTAAGTTGACGAAAATAAGGCTTCTAAAATGCTTGGTAGCCAATAGCTAACTTCAAGCTAACTTCATCCTCTTCCTGTACATGCACAAAGGAAAGTGTTCAGGCAAGTCATGGCTGCAGGGCTTCTGCATATACCAGCATATCTCTATGGGATTTTCTATGGCCACTGGGCGCCCTCTAGTGGTGAAAGGGGTGGCACTAAATGAGTTAAGAAGTGCCAATAAGAATAAACCATTTGATAATAGAATAATTCAATTCCTGATAGTCTCCAGTACGCTATAATTTGTAAATGGCTAAAAAAAATATTATTGATGCAGGACAATAATTATTTTTATTGTATTTTATAATAAAACAAATAAAAGTAATGAACAATAATGGCATATTCAGAAAATATCGGAATAATAAAACTTTTACATTTTTATTATTATTATATTTTTTAAATAAGTTATTTTTTTTAACAACATTAATTTCCATGTCTTATATGTGTAATCTTTGAGTACAGTTCGAATATTGTAGGTATGTTCAGGTATTATTCATAGCCAGACCAACCACCCTATTCCTAGCAATATACCAGCATACCAGCAACGTTCTTACTCCCACATACACACATACTACACGCTCCCCTCTCCTTTCCCTTTCTGTACGCCTTGTCTCGTTTTGGCTTGGTTCTTGTTGTTAGTCTTGCATCATTTTAACCAATTTGAAAGCAAAACTATTTTGTGATTGTAGATGTGAGCTGCTGGCTGGTGGATCTGGACTATATCAATTGTAGCTGGAATAGACACAACACTGAAGTCAACTACACCTTCTACAGCAGGTTAGTGGCTGAGAGCTGCTGAGAGTGAGACGCTGTGAGAAAACGCTCCGTCACCAAAGGACTTTTTTACTACTTTTTACTCAAAAGTTTTATCAGACATTGCTCGAGTCTAGTCTGGTGACATATACCATTCTATCACTCATAAGATCCCAGCGATCGGCACTACGGATTACTTTATTTTGACTAAAAGTGTCGGACTATTTGCTGCCTGCTAGCCGACTGTCAACAAGCCAGCCTAGGGGCTAACAACTTAGCTGTGGCTGCCCCTCAGCCTAGAAGCTACGCTTTTTGTTTTGCTTTATATCCTGGCTCGTATATCCACACGGTGCAGTGGACTGCACTGAAAGTACTCACCCGGTCATCATGGCTGTTTCCACAAAGAAACCGATGTCCTGTGCTCTTTCTGCGGGTGAAATATACTCCATCCATGCTGAACTTGGGTCCATCAACAGCCTGCTAGCTGATCTCCGCAAGCGTCAGTCACTCCTCCACCGCCGCCTAGCCACCATGGGAGCCGGCGAGAGCACTTCGGGCGCCGGGGTAAGTTCTCCGATGCCCGGAGCGGCGATCGCTGGGCCGAGTGGTGGTGCTTCGGGTGCCGGTACGCTCCGGCCGACACCTGGGGCTACTGCCGCTTGGACTTCCGTGGTGAGGGGGGCGAAACGGGGACTGTCGACCACCGTGGAGAAAGGCACGTTAGGCAACCACCGCCAAAGGCTGACGATCCCGCTGTTCAACCCGTCTCCGTCTGTCTCCGAGGCTGGTGACCTGGCCGAGGTTTTCCCGTGCTCAAATGTTTTCGCACCGCTCCAGGATAAGGCGGCCTCCGCGCCTGGCTCTTCCAGGGATCCTCAGCGTCTGGAGCCCCTGTCCCGCCCGGGGAAACGGTCCGGCCCGGACTCCTCTGGTTCATCTGTCCATTCCCTCACGTCGACCCCAAAGCCTGGCGCTCAGGGGGGGAAACGACGCCGACTCTCGCATAGCATACAAAACCCAGATGTATCCCCCGTGGTGTGCTGTCCAGCGCAAGGTGAGGTGGCCACGGCCCCCGGCCAGGCGTCTCTGCCCCCTCCCTCGGCGTTCAACGATGGTGCGAACGTGTCGCTCCACACCAGGTCAGCAGCGTCTATTTCCATGGATAATTCAACCACCCCGTCACCAGGTCCCGAATATGTTTTACTTGGAGATTCCGTTACCCGCTTTGCTTCCATCCCTAACTGTGTTACTTATTCATTCTCCGGAGCTAAAATCCTCGATTTACGAGAGCACCTTCCATACATCCTACAACGTCACCCTCCAGTTCACACTGTGATTGTGCATGCTGGTCTGAATGACATTAGAAACAGGTGCATACAATCATCAAAATTGTACAGCGACTTTGAGGTCCTAGCAGATGAAATAGAAACCCTGGGAAAGTTCTGCTTTTTCTCTGGTCTAATTCCCACCCTCCACACAAGTGTGGAAATCTTTAGCCGCATCTACAGCGCTGATAATTGGTTGCGCAATTTTTGTTTAGCCTGTGGTTATGGTTACTCAAGCAATTTCGATCTGTTCTGGAAAAACCCCTCACTATACCGTGATAATTTGCACCCCAACAATGATGGCATTAAATTGCTGGCCAACCAGATCTCCAGTTACCTCCCCCGAAACTGACGCCAGTCACAACATTTTAGTATACCTACCATTAGCTCTTTTCACACCACCATTCCAGTTCTCATCACACATAGACCATCATTACCAAATTTACAGTCACATAGCAGAGGTGCTAACCACCTAAATATTATACCCCTTAAGCAGTCACAACCAGGCTGTACATTAGGACCTACGCCAATCAAAATTGCACTATTAAATGCCCGCTCCATAGCCAACAAGTCATTCATTTTAAATGATCTCATCACGACCAAAGACTTGGACATTTTCTGTCTTTCAGAAACATGGCAGAGGACTGAAGAGTATGTGTCTCTAAACGAATTGTGCCCACCAAACTACTCTTTCACCTGTGCCCCCAGACCCTCCCAGTCAAATGCCACCACCAGTCGGGTTGGAGGTGGCATAGCTTTGGTGCACAAAAACTGTTTCTCATCCAGGATTGTGTGCCCCAGTAGTACCTACAGCTCTTTTGAACTTTTAATTACCAAAGTTGGGCATACTGTCCCATTTTATTGTATTTTAATTTATCGACCTCCTGGTTTTAATAGTTATTTCTTGACAGATTTTAGCGACTTTTTAACCTCCATTATAAAGCTAGAAAGATTGGTTTTATTGGGAGATTTTAATTTACACATAAATAACTGTCATGACAATTTTGCCACCAATTTTATCAGTATCACTGAATCTTTTAATTTAGTCCAACATGTGTCAGGCCCTACGCACGAAAAGGGAAATACACTTGACCTTGTTTTTACTCTTGGCCTAGATCTTGATAACATTGTGTATGAGGACAAGACTTTTAGTGATCATAAATGTATATGTTTTAACATTGTTTTTAAGACTGACACTATGGTTATTAAGCAAGAAAAGAGGTCGCGTATGCTAAATGAGCTCTCAGCAGAACATTTTTCCGCTGCCTTTGACAGCAGTGTGGTGCCATCTGAAACTGAAAATGTCGACATTGAGATTTTAGTTCATGATTTTAACCTGCACTGTTCTAACATTTTAGATTCTTTTGCTCCTTTTAAATCCCGCACTGTTCGCACTTTAAACTCATCCCCCTGGATAAATGAGGATATCCGTCGTTTAAGACGAACTTGTCGGTGTGCTGAGCGCAAATGGAAGACCACAAAGCGGGACGCACACCGTCTTCATCTGAAGCAACTCTTAACTGATTTAAACAGTGTGATAAAAGAGGCGAGAGCTACCTTTTTCACAAATTTAATTTCCTCTAGCAAACAAAACCCCAAAGTTCTATTTGACACCATCAACACTATTGTTAGTCCGCAAAATCCTGTCGCTCCAATTTTCTCTGCTGAGGATTGTCAAAATTTCCTCCTATTTTTTGTTAATAAGGTTGCAAGTGTCAGGGCAGGTATTGTACCCTCCTCCTCCATCCCAGTCATATCTGTAAACCACCAGTCTATTTTAAATTCTTTTACACCTATTTCCCTCCACGACCTAGCAAAGCTAGTGAGCAGTACAAAAACCTCCTCTAGTCCCCTAGATATCATCCCAACCTCACTTTTAAAGGACGTTTTTAGCACTATTGGTCCCTGCCTGCTCTCCATTATAAATTTATCATTAGTTTCTGGCCAAGTCCCTGCCTACTTTAAACAGGCAATCGTTCAGCCACTTTTAAAAAAGCCAAGCTTGGATGTTTTATTACCAAGTAGCTATCGGCCTATCTCCAAACTAACTTTTATGTCAAAGATTTTAGAAAAAGTAGTGGCAAACCAGCTTATTTCTGTTTTAACTGAACACCACATTTATGACAAATTTCAGTCTGGTTTCCGCAAAAAACATTCCACGGAGACTGCTCTTTTAAAAGTTTCAAATGATCTACTGATGTCTGCTGATTCTGGGAAATGCTCCATACTTGTGTTACTGGATCTCAGTGTTGCTTTCGACACCGTGGATTACAATGTTATGACAAACCGGTTAAGGGAATGTGTGGGTATTACAGGAAGTGCCCTTGAATGGTTCAAGTCCTATCTTACAGGCAGATGTTTTTCAGTAGCATTAGGCCCTCATGTATCTAAGTCTGTCCCCCTTGCATGTGGTGTCCCCCAGGGCTCGGTACTTGGTCCGATTTTATTTGCACTTTATTTACTCCCATTAGGACATATTATAAATTCTTTTAAAGGCATCTCTTACCACTTTTACGCGGATGATATTCAGCTGTATTGCTCTTTTAACCCTAACTGCCCTGATGATTTTAACTCAAATTTTACTATTTTAAACAAGTGTCTGTCTGCCATTAAGGCATGGTTATCAAGTAATTTTCTTCAATTGAATGAGGCTAAAACTGAGATACTCATTGTAGCCTCAGATGACATTGCAGCAAGGGTGGCTGGCTCTATGGGGTCCCTCACACAACATGTAAGCTCCAGTATCAGGAACCTTGGGGTCAAGTTTGATCAGGCCATGAACCTTGACTCGCACATAAAGTCGGTGACGAGTACCTGTTTTTTCCACCTTAGGAATATTGCAAAACTTAGGTCAATTGTTTCAAATTCCGACCTAGAAAAGATTATCCATGCCTTTGTTTCATCTCGCCTTGATTATTGCAACTCAGTTCTCACCTGCCTCAATAAAACTTCCTTAGACCGACTTCAGTTCATCCAAAATACTGCAGCAAGGCTGTTAACAAGGTCAAACAGAAGGTGTCACATTACACCTATTCTGGCCTCCTTGCACTGGCTTCCGGTAAACTTTAGAGTTCAGTTCAAGGTCCTGGTGCTCACTTTTAGAGCCTTGAATGGCCAAGCACCTAAATATCTGACAGACCTGTTAGAACCATATGTACCCAGCAGGTCCCTAAGGTCTGCTGACCAGGGTCTACTGATCATTCCGCGAACCAGGCTAATCACCAAAGGTGATAGAGCTTTTCAATCTGTAGCGCCCAGGCTTTGGAATGCCCTTCCGCGTGGCCTGAGAGCCGCAGAGTCTGTGGAAATTTTTAAGAACCAGCTAAAAACACTACTGTTTCAATATGCTTTTGTGGAAAGTCAGTGAGCTTCTCCTCTATGGTGTGAAATGTATCTCCTGTTTTGTTTTGTTTCAATCATGCACTGTACATTTCTGTGTTTTTGTTGTTTCTTATCTTCTGCCTGTTTTTATTATTATTATTATCTTTCTCTGATGTATGTCAAGCACTTTGTGAGTTGAATCTCTGTGAAAAGTGCTATACAAATAAAATTTACTTACTTACTTACTTACTAATGCTGTCATCTTTAAAGAGAGAGAGAGAGCTGGTCACTTAACATTCCAATCAATCAACTCAATCACTGCCAGGTGGGAGAAACCTAGCCTGCAGTGTACAGA